>NC_134698.1:80845031-80896177 GCF_050947455.1 Rhinoderma darwinii | reverse complement strand
ACTAGGGTCAAGGTGCAGCTATTGTTACATTGTATTTACTAGGGTCAGTGCAGCTCTTGTTACAATGGTATTACTAGGGTCAGTGCAGCTATTTGTTACATTGTATTACTAGGGTCAGTGCCAGCTATTGTTACATTTGTATTACTAGGGTCAGTGCAGCTTATTGTTACATTGTATTACTTAGGGTCAGTGCAGTATTGTTACATTTTTTACTAGGGTCAGTGCAGCTATTGTTACATTGTATTACTAGGGTCAGTCCAGCTATTGTTACATTGTATTACTAGGGTCGTTGCAGCTATTGTTACATTGTATTACTAGGGTCAGTGCAGCTATTGTTACATTGTATTACTAGGGTCAGGTGCAGCTATTGTTACATTGTATTACTAGGGTCAGTGCAGCTATTGGTTTACATTGTATTACTAGGGTCAGTGCAGCTATTGTTACATTGTATTACCTAGGTTCAGTCCACTATTGTTACATTGTATTACTAGGGTCAGTCCAAGCTATTGTTACATTGTATTAACTAGGGTCAGTGCAGCTATTGTTACATTGTATTACTAGGGTCAGTCAGCTATTGTTACATTGTATTACTAGGGTCAGTGCAGCTATTGTTACATTGTATTACTAGGGTCAGTGCAGCTATTGTTACATTGTATTACTAGGGTCAGTGCAGCTATTGTTACATTGTATTACTAGGGTCAGTGCAGCTATATTTTACATTGTATTACTAGGGTCAGTGCAGCTATTGTTACATTTGTAATTACTAGGGTCAGTGCAGCTATTGTTACATTGTATTACTAGGGTCAGTCCAGCTATTGTTACATGTATTACTAGGGTCAGTGCCAGCTAATGTTACATTGTATTACTAGGGGTCAATGCAGCTATTGTTACATTGTATTCTAGGGGTCAGTGCAGCTATTGTTACATTGTATTACTAGGTCAGTGCAGCTATTGTTACATTGTATTACTAGGGTCAGTGCAGCTATGTAATGTTACTAGGTGCAGCTATTGTTACATTGTATTACTAGGGTCAGTCCAGCTATTGTTACATTGTAACTAGAGTCAGTGCAGCTATTGTTACATTGTATTACTAGGGTCAGTGCCAGCTATTGTTACATGTTACTGTATTGTATACTAGGTCAGTGCAGCTATTGTTACATTGTATTACTAGGGTCAGTCAGCATTGTTACATTGTATTACTAGGGTCAGTGCAGCTATTGTTACATGTATTCTAGGGTCAGTGCAGCTATTGTTACATTGTTATTACTAGGTCAGTGCAGCTATTGTTACATTGTATTACTAGGGTCAGTGCAGCTATTGTTACATTGTATTACTAGGGTCAGTGCAGCTATTGTTACATTGTATTACTAAGGGTCAGTGCAGCTAATGTTACATTGTATTACTAGGGTCAGTGCAGCTATTGTTACATTACTAGGGTCAGAGCAGTAGTATACTAGGGTCAGTGCAGCTATTGTTACTTGTATTACTTGGGTCAGTGCAGCTATTGTTACATTATATTACTAGGGTCAGTGAGCTATTGTTACATTGTATTACTAGAGTCAGTGCAGCTATTGTTACATTGTATTACTAGGTCAGTGCAGCTATTGTTTACATTGTATTAACTAGGGTCAGTGCAGCTATTGTTACATTGTTTTACTAGGTTGGTGCAGCTATTGTTACATTGTATTACTAGGGTCAGTGCAGCTATTGTTACATGTTTCTGGGGTCAGTGCAGCTTTGTGACATTGTATTACTAGGGTCAGTGCAGCTATTTGTTACATTGTATTACTAGGGTCAGTGCAGCTATTGTTACAATGTATTTCTAGGTCAGTGCAGCTATTGTTACATTGTATTACTAGAGTCAGTGCAGCTATTGTTACATTGTCTTACTAGGGTCAGTGCACCTATTGTTACATTGTCTTACTAGGGTCATGCAGCTATTGTTACATTGTTTTACTAGGGTCAGTAGCAGCATTGTTACATTGTATTACTAGGGTCAGTGCAGCTATTGTTACATTGTATTACTAGGGTCAGTGCAGCTATTGTTACATTGTATTACTAGAGTCAGTGCAGCTATTGTTACATTGTATTACTAGGGTCAGTGCAGCTATTGTTACATTGTATTACTAGGGTCAGTGCAGCTATTGTTACATTGTATTACTAGGGTCAGTGCAGCTATTGTTACATTGTATTACTAGGGTCGGTGCAGCTATTGTTACATTGTATTACTAGAGTCAGTGCAGCTATTGTTACATTGTATTACTAGGGTCAGTGCAGCTATTGTTACATTGTATTACTAGGGTCAGTGCAGCTATTGTTACATTGTATTACTAGGGTCAGTGCAGCTATTGTTACATTGTATTACTAGGGTCATGGTGCATATTCTTACATTGTTGTAACTAGGGTCAGTGCAGCTATTGTTACATTGTCTTACCAGGGTCAGTCCAGCTATTGTTACATTGTATTACTAGGGTCAGTGCAGCTATTGTTACATTGTTTTACTAGGGTCAGTGCAGGTATTGTTACATTGTATTACTAGGGTCGGTGCAGCTATTGTTACATTGTATTACTAGGGTCGGTGCAGCTATTGTTACATTGTATTACTAGGGTCATGGTGCATATTCTTACATTGTTGTAACTAGGGTCAGCCGGCTTGCTGTTTGTTTGCCTGTTACTACAGTAGGAGAAGGGTCAGTGCACATATTTATGTTTTGAACTTCGAAAAACATGAGTATAAGGGGAATAATTATTAGCAAAATAATGTTAATATTTGACTTCATATAAAAATGATGATTATTAGGTTTTCTTTCTCACTCTTGTGCTAATTCTCAAGCTCCAGATCCCTCATCACTGGTTGGAGTCCAATCAGAATATTGGACATGTGGGGGTCAGGTGGGGGCTTTATTGATTTTGGATTTTCTGACCAGTGATCAAGGCTCTTGGCTTTTATATTAGGACAACAGATGGGACCCCCAGGAAATCATGGTTGATGATTTTTGGAGACAATTTTTAATTTGCTGTATTTCAGACGGAATTCTCCTTTAAGTTTGCCGTCAGGTTATTACAGATTTATCCTTTGAGCCGTAAACGCGCCGGCTCTGGTGGGGTCGCCCGCTTGCTCTTTAACACATTCAGCCAGGTATTTTACATTTATCAAAGTAATGTATAAAAAAAAAGTGCAGAACTGACGCTGGTGTTTTATGGTCGATGTTTGACCCTGTAAATCTTTGCTATGAAGTTAAATTGATACAGCACAATTTTCACTTCTTGAATTACCGCATTCTTATGAAAGGAAATAATAAAGTTCAATTTCTAAGCTTCTCTCCTGAGGGCCCGCTGCAAGAGAAAAGGAGCGCGTGACAGCCGCTATACTTCTACAATGACATTGAGAGTTCTTTCTATTCCCCCTGAGTAAGAAATGCAAAACTCCACAAAGGTTTTAAATAAGTCTCTAATTCTGTTTGTGCAATAAAAATACATTTTCCGTTACTGAAGGTTGGTTTGTGTTTCTGAGGCCGGCACCGGAGCCTCTGATGTGGGGGTTGTGCCCGGCTCTTTATACAGTCGTTTTCATGTACAGCTCCAATTTTCATGTATCACAGGTTGAGCGCGCACCATACTCAGCGGGTGACGGCTGTGTTATACCGCCGACACCTAACTGCAATGGGCAGAATCAAAGATCACTTTGATTCTACCCGTTTAACACCTTAAATTCCGTGGTCAATCGCGACTGCAACATTTAAATTGTTAGAATCAGGGGGGTGCCCCCCTCCGACACGCCATCGCTCCACCACAACACGATCAAGGGGTGTCGATGGTTGTCATGGGAGCCTAAAGAAGGTCCCCAGGTCTGCCATTTTTGTACTCCTTTGAAGCCCCAGAGACTATCAGTATATCGATATACTGCAATACATTAGTATTGCAGTATATCATGCAAGCGATCCAACGATCGCTGGTTTAAGTAAAAAAATAGTTAAATAAAGTTTTATTAATGTTCAAAAAAAAAACGAGAAAAAAAAATACCCTTTTCCCATTTTTTTCTAAACCAATGTTAACATAAATAAAAGTTAATGTAACTGGTAGCGCCGCGTAAAAGTCTGAACTGTCACAATATAGCGTCGTTTAACCCGCTCGGTGAACTCTCTAAAAAAAATAACATATAAAACGTGCAAATTGCTGTTTTTTTTATCACCTTTGCGCTAATAAAACAATGGAATAAAAAGTGATCAAAAAGTTGCATGCACCACAATATGATAGAGGTGAAAACTACGGCTCACCCTGCAAAATTTAAGCCCTTAAGTAATGGAAAAATAAACAAAAAGTTATCGCTCTCAGAATATGGGGACACAAAAATATAAAACAAAACATAAATTTGGTATCGCCGTAATCACATCAACCTGTAGAATAAGGTGAATATGTACTTTTTATAACCTGATAAACATGTTCTATCTTTCCTCGGATCGGAGACTCGGACCATTTTTCACGGACCCGATTTACCCGCTAAACTGAATGGGTCCATGTAGACTATTGGGTGCCACTCGGATGACGTCAAAAATGGCCCAAGTGGCACAACGGTCGTGTGCATGAGGCAATAGGCTGTTTTGCCCAAAATCTTCATTTAATGAGGAAGTGTCGATAAAACTCTATATGAAATTTTCAACGGCTTCTTAAAGAGCACCTGTCAGTTCTCCCCGAGTCCCAATTTAATACGCAAGCATTTGTCCGACAGCTTTAGTTTTCCATCCAACACTTCTCATTATTAATGTGATACAGTTCGTAATCTGTAAAAACCAATCAGAGATGAGCATGGTGGTTTGGTTTTCGTTGGTTTGCTGATCTTATTTCATATTGTGGAATTATATAGACGCTACGACAGACTCCAATGTGAGCTGCATGAAGAGTCAATACTCTCTAAAAGGCCAAGGATAATAAGAACTGACAATAGGTCATGGGACTTAGCGGTGTGAAAAGTCATTATTTGCCTTAGTGAGAGAAGTGAGTGTTCAATGAGCCGTACAAAAACCTGATTGAAAAGGGCCTGGGAGGTTACTGAAATAATAGGGAGACATAGGGGAAATAGTCCCACAAATAATTTTAGAGAAACTTGTGGTCTTCTGTCAAGCTCATCAAATTATTAAATATCTATTCGTCAATTACTTCGTAAGGTGAAGACCAATATGACATCCCAAGGGTTGTCACCCAGCTTCCCCAGGCGCCTCAATAACAAAACTGCTTAAATTTGTACTCAGAATATGGGAGCATTAACTTATTTGATTCCTACAAAAATATTATTCTACCTACAGGTGGAAATGGTGAATGCCGTCTTTGGCTCCACTTAAAGGAGTTTTCCCATCACAGCAAGTGATATCACTAGGAATAGCCACCACTTTCTGATCGGTGGGTGTTTGACCTCTGGGACCTCCTTCATTTCTGACAATGAAGAGGCCACAATAAAGGGCTTGACCCCTTCAAAGTTTTTCCATGCACATCGGCCCTCCTGGTCATCGGTTGAGCAGAGAACTTCAGCAGAGCCCCATTCACTAGTAAGTTGAATGCAAAAAATATTTTCCTTTCCCTCTAAGACAATCGGCAGCACTAAGGGGCAATACCCAACTGGACCCTATTGGCGCTGCTAACTGTTCAAGAGGAATTTATGAAGGTAGGGAAGACCAAAATGTAATGTGTTGATAGATTTATTTCGGCTCCCTTATTGGGATTTCTAGGAAGATGGGGGTGGGGGGAGGGCTTAGTTATCAGCTGATATTCTCTTGTCTCACTAATAGATGGGCAACAGGGTCTACCAAGATTTTTTTTAGAGATTGCTTCGTGTTGATATTTTGGGCCCACCAAAGTAAATGATTGAAGGCTTAGCTACTTCGAACACATGGTATATCTGTTGAATTTGCATTTTTTTTATTATTGCATCCACTTACCAAAATTTTTAAAAATGACAATTATTTGCAAAATAACCGATACAAAAGTTAAAAATTGGCAAGAGATCCAATCTACTGCCAGCTTCAGATTGGAATCTCCTATGGCTTGGTCTATCTGAGGTTCCTCCTATTCTGTCATGGGCCAATCCAACCCAGTACATTTTTGACAGATCGGGCCAGATGGGAATCTGCCAATAAAATCATCGGCAGCTGTATAGCACAAAAAAATTCTGAAAACAATTTTTAACAATTTTTTTTAGCAATTTTTTGTATTTAGCAAATACCTCTCGCATAGACTATAGTAGATAGTCAGACACTCCATTTATTCTGTTTTATATCTTCCATAAAGAGCTGAGCAATACAACATTTCCCAGAAAGAAGAAAAAAAAGTCTTCGCAGACAAGGACACACTCCGCCAGTGGCTGAATACTCTGTTATTGGGCTGATTTATCAATTCTGAGTGATAATATCTCAATATATCATGGAAGTAAAGCGTTAAGGCATAAGCTGTTTCAGAATTTAATGACTTTCTAAAGCCGCGTTGGAGACCCGGCTTTGAGCGACACGGCATGAGACATTTGTTTGCTAGCGGCAAATATTCCATGCGAACAAATGGCAGCTGCTGCTTCGATTAAACAATTTCACATAATAATTCAGCTGCACAACTCCAAAACTCACATTGAAACTGCGGCCGGATGATGTTCACATAAACTACTTTGAAGTTGAAGACTTCTTATCCGTCCATGTCAAATGCGTAATGAAAGTCGTCACACCGAGAATGAATGCAGACGGCGCCCGCTCATCCTTTTCTACTTCCGTATTTCAGATCCAAAAATGGTAAATCACAATTTTTGCAGACAAACCTGCTGGAGAAAATTTATTTATGAGTTAATAGAAGAAGATATTGTTTCTGTTTTCGTTATAATGTTTACATTTTTCAAAAGTGTCTTAGGCCCTGTTCACACAGAGTTTTTGCCGCGGCAAAAAGCGGCCGCAATTGCCTCCCATTGATTTTAATGGGAGGTGGAGGCATTTTTTTTCCTTCGAGCAACTCAAAAAACCCATTGAAATCAATGGGAGACAGAAAAAAACGCCATGAACGGCCGCAACGTTTTTTGACACGTTTTATGCCAAAAAACGTGTTTTTTTCCTTTGCCTGTTAAAGGGGTAAAAAAGCATCAAAAAACGCCTTCCTGTTTTTAACGGAGAGCACATGGACGTATGCAACGTTCGTGTGAATCAGGCCTAAGAGGAACCGTGTCTGTGTTTTTTTGAGTTATGGAATTGGATTTTTTTTTAATGTGTTCTCTAGTTAACTGAGAATCTTTTTGGAGGATGTAATTACGGTGGTTGAGCCCTCTTTTGTGGAAGCCCGGCTGTTGTGCTACACAAGGTAGATCTGGTTACTCACCTCCATTCTCAGGACGCCTTTTACATTGTGTAACACTGTACTACTACTCCCAGCAAGCACAATGGCTAGAATACCTTTGGTACGTGCTGTACGGCTCCTGGATCTCCACACGGATGTGCGCTTCCTTCTGCTGCTGGTGTTGCTGGGTCTGACTACAGGGCTGGTGCCTGCTCACTTCCTGCGTCATATAGCGCAGTGCACAAACTCAAATCCTTCCTCAGCCTATCCCTGTCAATCACCAGGTGTATTTGAGTACGGCCACACGGAGCGGCCCTGACACGGTCGCAACGCGGCCAACAACTGCGCTTGCACTATGTAGGAGCGGCTGTGAAATACCTCGTTGAGGGGTATTCCGGTTACATGCGCATGCGCACTGCCGCTCCATTCATTCTCTATGGGAGCGCCGGAGATAGCCGAGTGCAGTGTTTGGCTTTTTCCGGCTCTGCCATAGAGAATGAATAGGGGGTAACTTGTTGTAATTTGCAAAATTGTGCGGCCATAAAGGGTGTATTCATTTATGGCCGCACAATTTTGCAGATAAAGGGACGGTTTACCCGCATTAACGTGAAGCCACTAACAGGCTGTTTGAGAGCCGCACCGAACATGGTGCCGGCGCGGTTGTTAGCCGCGTTGCGACCGTTTCAGGGCCGCTCCGTATGGCCCTACCCTTATTCTGCTTCACTGGACACACCCGGCCTGAGCAACATTGGAACGACCTACAGTTATCCAGCAACGGTACCTGTATGCACCTGATCCTGTCTGCTATTGCTACCAGTTATCAGCCTGTATCCAGTGGTCCATTACAAGCCTTTATCCTGTCTGCTATTGCTACCAGCCTGCACATAGTAATCTGCTACCAGCCTGTACCCAGTAATCTGCTGTCCACCAGTGTGCCGCTACCTACCTGTGTCCTGTTATCGGCTGCCAGCCGCCACTCTCGCTGGTGGAGTAGCCCAGTGGGTCCACAACCCGCTGGTCATTACACATTGATTGGGTGACAATCTGAAGAACATCATGTTGACTGGTTGAATGTTCTCCAGAGAGTTCAGGTCCGAGCACTACTGCTACTTCACACACTCTGCCAGCGACTCACTTAGACTTCAATATAGAGAACCCCCCAGATGAGTCCCCACCTTTCCACCTCTTTTACTTGAATAGATTGGATCACCGGTACGACGAGCAGAATATACACTGCCCATATAAACAATAGGCGTAACTAATGCTGAGCGGATCAGAACTGGCCTGGATATTGAGGGTGGGTGGTGGGGACCCCGTAGATCATCAAAACTATGGAGACCCCTCTTGTAGCCTCCCTATAATCTATCCCTGACAGCAGATATGTAGATACTTACTGTGGTGTCTTAACAAAAGGGAGATGCTCCATCCAAAACTCAAGAGGTAAGTATCTTGTGCAACTCCCGTCCAGGTAAATCAGACCTACCTGCCATTGTGGATTCAGATTTGTAGGAGCCGTGTACTGATTTGGTCCAGTATAGTCATTTTTCACTGTAAAGAAAGGTTTGTTCTCCTGCGCTTCACACTATTATCTGCTCTAAATAGCATGGGGTGTAGCAATGCTGTCTATTGATTTTTCCATCGAGAGCAGAATGCTAAAAAGTAGCGTGCCACGAAGCGTCGAAGGATACAGAGATGAAATGCCAAACTTTCCATTACCTGCTCCATTCACCCCATTCTCTTATCTACTTAGTATCCCCTGACAACTGGGCTCTGCTGTTAGGCTGGGTTCACACGTGGCGGAATTTCACTTAAATTCCGCTGCGGACACTCCGCAGCGTTAATCCGCAGCGGAGCCGTTTCTGCATTGACTTCCACTTTAATTTAGCAGTGTTCGTTTAGACGATGCGTAAAATTCCGCTGCGGAGCATAGGCTGCGGAGCGGAATTTGGTGTCCGCAGCATGCTCTGTCTGTTGCGGAGCAGTGGCGGACTCATGGCGGAATTTCTCCATTGACTTCAATGGAGATTCTAATTTCCGCAATGAAGTCCGCAGCTGTCATGCACATGTTATGTGTGCTGCGGATCCGTCTTGCTTTTTTAACTTGACATTTCTTCATTCTGGCTGGACCTATGTATTTCTAGGTCTACAGCCAGACTGAGGAAGTCAATGGGGCTCCCGTAATGACGGGAGCGTTGCTAGGAGACGTCTGTAAATAGTCACTGTCCAGGGTGCTGAAAGAGTTAAGCGATCGGCAGTAACTGTTTCTGCACCCGGGACAGTGACTACCGATCCCAATATACAGCAACCTGTAAAAAAATATAAGTTCATACTTACCGAGAACTCCCTGCTTCTGTCTCCAGTCCGGCCTCCCAGGATGACGTTTCAGTCTAAGTGACGGCTGCAGCCAATCACAGGCCAATAACAGGCTGCAGCGGTCACATGGACTGCCGCGTCATCCAGGGAGGTCGGGCTGGATGCCGAAGGAGGGACGCGTCACCAAGACAACGGCCGGTAAGTATGAAATTATTTTACTTTCACTAGGGAAAGTGCTGTCCCTTCTCTCTATCCTGCACTGATAGAGAGAAGGGAAGCACTTTTCCCGCAGTCCGCAGCAGCTAGTCCGCATCAATTTACTGCACATTTTGTGCAGATCCGCCGCAGAATCTGCAACGCAGATTCTGTGCGGCATTGATGCGGACAGTTGCGGAGGAAATCCGCCACGTGTGGCCATGCCCTTAGTGCAAATGTGGCAGAATTACGTTGGAAAATACGTTCGATAAGTCAACTTCCCATCAACGTACGGGAATGTTAAGGGCCGAAAATGGAAAGTCACAAAAGAATTTTGACAGAATGCAAAGTGTGTCTGATGCCGTATTCTTTAGTGACCCTCTGGGCGCAAACTCACCTCCAAATTTATACTTGCATTGCCCTACCGATCCGTAGATCCACGTGTGTGTGTGTGTGTGCAGTGAGTAGAAATTTGCGAATCAATTCTACACAAAAATAATTCGGTCCGAATTTCCCAAAAGTTTCAGATTTGGCAAATTCCAAAACTTTTTGGGTTTGCAACAAACAAAGTGTTGCAAAAAAATTGCGGCCAACGGTCAGTGCCGTCCACCATTTTACAGAAGAATTACATGACTTCGGGAAGACTTCCCTATAATTCCTTGCAGGCAGTCTTCCCAAAATGCACTGCGGTTATCTCTTCCTCGAGCACAGCCAATCATGAGGGGTATAGGTGGATGACGTTACTAATGCTGTCTTGGTGTTCAGCTTGAAAGGAGTTAAATGCCGTCCTAGAAGACATCAGAGAAAATGATACGAGTTTTCAGGGAAATTGAGGCACTTGAATTCTGCACCATTTTTTTTTCAGTCCAAAATGAATCGGACTGCCGATCCCACCGAATCGGCACTGAAATGGATTTCAAGAAATTCGTTCAACACTAGCAGTGAGTTATTGCATCTACAGGTTCCTGGAAGGTACATGACAATCACAGCCCTGGACTGGAGTGCATTAGACGGCGTCATGAGAGACCTGCAGGTAAATGCCCAGATGGACAGGGACCAGAGAAGTAGCTTTGGTGGTGGGGAGGGTTCACTTTAAAGATATGAGACCCGGTGTATGAAAATGATGGTAGAATATGAAAAACCTTGCAGCATGATAGTGTTACCATAAAGATCAATAGGAATTGGGATTTTCCAGTGCCAAATAATGAGGCTAAGTTTTGTAGAAGAGAATTTTGGGCATATGGACCCCCTAAAATAATTAATTACGTCTTTAAATAGCAAAGAGTGGTCTTATGCAGTCCACATTTAATCCCACATGTATTTTTGTTGCTTAAAGGGCTTGTCCACCTTCTGACAACTGATGACTTATCCACCAGATAATATATCATCGGTGCGGGTCCGACACCCGGATCCCGCACTGTTAAGCCGCTCCGGTGGCCTGCGGGCACCGGATGTTGTGGCATATAATGCTATGTACGGAGCCTGGAAGCAGTTGGCTCTGTACACTGCATAGCGGCCGTGTTGTAGAACTGCAGGTACGCTCCTATTTACTTGAATACTGCAGTTCGGCCGCTATTCCGTGGCAGGAGATAAGTGCTTCCGGCATGTATGTCCGGTGCACCCAGGCACCGGACCAGCTGATCTTTGCGGGGCCCGGGTGTCGGACCCCCACAGATCATGTACTGATGACCTATCCAGGGGATAGGTTATTAGTTGTCAGAAGGTGGAAAACCCCTTTAAATGGATTTATAATAGAAAAATTAGGCAACTTTGCAAATAGCCTTAATTAAAACATTGCCGACCATTTGGTGAATACAGCTACTATGCACACCTATGTTTCACCACAACTGTTGATTCACAGGTTGTAGGCGGTCATGGAAGTGTATAAGGAGAATGACTCCTATTATTGGTACATATCTTGCATTAAAACCATTGAAAAAATTATCTTCTGCCAAGATCTGCATTACCAGGCATAGATTGAGTTAGGCATGTCTCTGCTCAGTGAGAGGGAGGCTAGGGTTAGGGTTTTAGTGATTGATTGCCAAGGAGAGCTAACATAGGGAAGAAAAGCCTGGCATGCAAACACATCCTGTGACTGGGAGACTAAGAAAATAGCTCCATGGTAGCGAATATGGCTGACAGGAAGTCGTTTTTTTGAATTTATGCAAAAAAAAAAGACTGTAAAAAGTTACTCTAGATGAGGAACTCGGTCCCATTTTTTATTTTTGGCTGCAGGTGGGCGTTAATAAATTTATACTAGGTTCATGAATTCATATTTATATATACCCACAAGTCAAGAAACAAGAGTGATCTGCCAATATATGAGAGTGCTTATTATAGATCAGACTCACTGCTCAGCAAATAATGTAGTTGCCTTGTAAAATGACGAGTAATTACTACTCCAAACAGACATAAAAGGTGTGAGGAGGATGAGCAGCTATCATCTAATAATAATCCTGCTCTAAATGCACAGAAAATAAGAATTCTGCAGAAATTGTATCACTATGCAACTAATAGTCATTAATATTCATAATCTAACATATAAATCAGGATTACAACCAGAGATTATTAGCATAATTACCAGCACGGCTGACATATAAGTCAACTTTCATTACCGTCACTCATTAGTTCCTCTCTCGGGCTCCAGCTACACATGGTAGTGTGACATTTACAGGGAGTGGGGATCAACTTCAAAGTAAGAGGAATATGAGCCAAATAACAGTTCTTATTACAGTCCCTATATTATATCATGGCATCTAGAGCAGAATAGAAATAGACAGAATTTGGAAAAGGTTATTGTGAATGTACTGGAGATGATTCCTTAATAAAATAAGCATATGTCCCGAGTCTTAGAGTAGTATTATAGCCGTTATATTCTTAGACATAGGGGGCAGTATTATAGTAGTTATATTCTTGTATATAGGGACAGTATTATAGTAGTTATAGTCTTGTATATAGGAGCAGTATTATAGTAGTTATATGCTTGTATATAGGAACAGTATTATAGTAGTTATATTCTTGTATATAGGGGGCAGTATTATAGCAGTTATATTCTTGTATATAGAGGCAGTATTATAGTAGTTATATTCTTGTATATAGGGAGCAGTATTATAGTAGTTATATTCTTGTATATAGGGGGCAGTATTATAGCAGTTATATTCTTGTATATAGAGGCAGTATTATAGTAGTTATATTCTTGTATATAGCGGGCAGTATTATAGCAGTTATATTCTTGTATATAGGGGGCAGTATTATAGTAGTTATATTCTTGTATATAGGGGGCAGTATTATAGTAGTTATATTCTTGTATATAGGGGGCAGTATTATAGTAGTTATATTCTTGTATATAGGGGCAGTATTATAGTAGCTATATTCTTGTATATAGGGGCAGTATTATAGTAGTTATATTCTTGTATATAGGGGGCAGTATTATAGCAGTTATATTCTTGTATATAGGCGCAGTATTATAGTAGTTATATTCTTGTATATAGGGGGCAGTATTATAGTAGTTATATTCTTGTATATAGCGGGCAGTATTATAGTAGTTATATTCTTGTATATAGGGGCAGTAGTATAGTAGTTATATTCTTGTATATAGGGGCAGTATTATAGTAGTTATATTCTTGTATATAGAGGCAGTATTATAGTAGTTATATTCTTATATATAGGAGCAGTATTATAGTAGTTATATTCTTGTATGTAGGGGCAGTATTATAGTAGTTATATTCTTATATATAGGGGGCAGTATTATAGTAGTTATATTCTTGTATATAGGAGCAGTATTATAGTAGTTATATTCTTGTATATAGGGGGCAGTATTATAGTAGTTATATTCTTGTATATAGAGGGCAGTATTATAGTAGTTATATTCTTGTATATAGGGGCAGTGTTATAGTAGTTATATTCCTGTATATAGAGGGCAGTATTATAGGGGCAGTATTATAGTAGTTATATTCTTGTATATAGGGGGCAGTATTATAGTAGTTATATTCTTGTATATAGGAGCAGTATTATAGTAGTTATATTCTTGTATATAGGGGGCAGTATTATAGGAGTTATATTCTTGTATATAGGAGGCAGTATTATAGTAGTTATATTCTTGTATATAGTGGGCAGTATTATAGTAGTTATATTCTTGTATATAGGGGGCAGTATTATAGTAGTTATATTCTTGTATATAGGGGGCAGTATTATAGTAGTTATATTCTTGCATATAGGGAGCAGTATTATAGTAGTTATATTCTTGTATATAGGGGGCAGTATTATAGTAGTTATATTCTTGTATATAGGGGGCAGTATTATAGTAGTTATATTCTTGTATATAGGTGGCAGTATTATAGTAGTTATATTCTTGTATATAGGAGGCAGTATTATAGTAGTTATATTCTTGTATATAGGAGCAGTATTATAGTAGTTATTTTCTTGTATATAGGGGCAGTATTATATTAGTTATATTCTTGTATATAGGGGCAGTATTATAGTAGTTATATTCTTGTATATAGGAGGCAGTATTATAGTAGTTATATTCTTGTATATAGGAGTAGTATTATAGTAGTTATATTCTTGTATATAGGGGCAGTATTATAGTAGTTATATTCTTGTATATAGGGGCAGTATTATAGCAGTTATATTCTTTATATAGGGGACAGTATAATAGTAGTTATATTCTTGTATATAGAGGCAGTATTATAGTAATTATATTCTTGTATATAGGGGGCAGTATTATAGTAGTTATATTCTTGTATATAGAGGCAGTATTATAGTAGTTATATTCTTGTATATAGGGGGCAGTATTATAGTAGTTATATTCTTGTATATAGAGGGCAGTATTATAGTAGTTATATTCTTGTATATAGAGGGCAGTATTATAGTAGTTATATTCTTGTATATTGGGGGCAGTGTTATAGTAGTTATATTCCTGTATATAGGGGCAGTATTATAGTAGTTATATTCTTGTATATAGGAGGCAGTATTATAGTAGTTATATTCTTGTATATAGTGGGCAGTATTATAGTAGTTATATTCTTGTATATAGGGGGCAGTATTATAGTAGTTATATTCTTGTATATAGGGGGCAGTATTATAGTAGTTATATTCTTGCATATAGGGAGCAGTATTATAGTAGTTATATTCTTGTATATAGGGGGCAGTATTATAGTAGTTATATTCTTGTATATAGGAGCAGTATTATAGTTGTTATATTCTTGTATATAGGGGCAGTATTATAGTAGTTATATTCTTGTATATAGGGGCAGTATTATAGTAGTTATATTCTTGTATATAGGAGCAGTATTATAGTAGTTATATTCTTGTATATAGGAGCAGTATTATAGTAGTTATATTCTTGTAGATAGGGGCAGTATTATAGTAGTTATATTCTTGTATGTAGGGGGCAGTATTATAGCAGTTACATTCTTGTATATAGGGGCAGTATTATAGTAGCTATATTCTTGTATATAGGAGCAGTATTATAGTAGTTATATTCTTGTATATAGGGGGCAGTATTATAGTAGTTATATTCTTGTACATAGGGGGCAGTATTATAGTTATATTCTTGTATATAGGGGGCAGTATTATAGTAGTTATATTCTTGTATATAGGGGCAGTATTATATTAGTTATATTCTTGTGTATAGGGGCAGTATTATAGTAGTTATATTCTTGTATATAGGGTGCAGTATTACAGTAGTTATATTCTTGTATATAGGGGCAGTATTATAGTAGTTATATTCTTGTATATAGGGGGCAGTATTACAGTAATTATATACTTGTATATAGGGGCAGTATTACAGTACTTATATACTTGTATATAGGGGCAGTATTATAGTAGCTATTTACTTGTATATAGGGGCAGAATTATAGTAGTTATATTCTTGTATATAGGAGCAGTATTATAGTAGTTCTATTCTTGTATATAGGGGGCAGTATTATAGTAGTTATATTCTTGTATATAGGGGGCAGTATTATAGTAGTTATATTCTTGTATATAGGTGGCAGTATTAGGCTGGGTTCACACGTGGCGGAATTTCACTTAAATTCCGCTGCGGACACTCCGCAGCGTTAATCCGCAGCGGAGCCGTTTGTCCATTGACTTACACTTTAATTTAGCAGTGTTCGTTTAGACGAGGCGTAAAATTCCGCTGCGGAGCATAGGCTGCGGAGCGGAATTTGGTGTCCGCAGCATGCTCTGTCTGTTGCGGAGCAGTGGCGGACTCATGGCGGAATTTCTCCATTGACTTCAATGGAGATTCTAAGTTCCGCAATGAAGTCCGCAGCTGTCATGCACATGTTATGTGTGCTGCGGATGCGTCTTGCTTTTTTGCCATGACATTTCTTCATTCTGGCTGGACCTATGTATTTCTAGGTCTACAGCCAGACTGAGGAAGTCAATGGGGCTCCCGTAATGGCGGGAGCGTTGCTAGGAGACGTCTGTAAATAGTCACTGTCCAGGGTGCTGAAAGAGTTAAGCGATCGGCAGTAACTGTTTCTGCACCCTGGATAGTGACTACCGATCACAATATACAGCAACCTGTAAAAAAATATAAGTTCATACTTACCGAGAACTCCCTGCTTCTGTCTCCAGTCCGGCCTCCCAGGATGACGTTTCAGTCTAAGTGACGGCTGCAGCCAATCACAGGCCAAGCACAGGCTGCAGCGGTCACATGGACTGGCGCGTCATCCAGGGAGGTCGGGCTGGATGCCGAAAGAGGGACGCGTCACCAAGACAACGGCCGGTAAGTATTAAATTCGTTTACTTTCACTAGGGAAAGTGCTGTCCCTTCTCTCTATCCTGCACTGATAGGGAGAAGGGAAGCACTTTTCCCGCAGTCCGCAGCAGCTAGTCCGCATCAATTTACTGCACATTTTGTGCAGATCCGCAGCAGAATCTGCAACGCAGATTCTGTGCGGCATTGATGCGGACAGTTGCGGAGGAAATCCGCCACGTGTGGTCATGCCCTTATAGTAGTTATATTCTTGTATATAGGAGGCAGTATTATAGTAGTTATATTCTTGTATATAGGAGCAGTATTATAGTAGTTATATTCTTGTAGATAGGGGCAGTATTATAGTAGTTATATTCTTGTATGTAGGGGGCAGTATTATAGCAGTTATATTCTTGTATATAGGGGGCAGTATTATAGTAGTTATATTCTTGTATATAGGAGCAGTATTATAGTTGTTATATTCTTGTATATAGGGGCAGTATTATAGTAGTTATATTCTTGTATATAGGGGCAGTATTATAGTAGTTATATTCTTGTATATAGGAGCAGTATTATAGTAGTTATATTCTTGTATATAGGAGCAGTATTATAGTAGTTATATTCTTGTAGATAGGGGCAGTATTATAGTAGTTATATTCTTGTATGTAGGGGGCAGTATTATAGCAGTTACATTCTTGTATATAGGGGCACTATTATAGTAGCTATATTCTTGTATATAGGAGCAGTATTATAGTAGTTATATTCTTGTATATAGGGGGCAGTATTATAGTAGTTATATTCTTGTACATAGGGGGCAGTATTATAGTTATATTCTTGTATATAGGGGGCAGTATTATAGTAGTTATATTCTTGTATATAGGGGCAGTATTATATTAGTTATATTCTTGTGTATAGGGGCAGTATTATAGTAGTTATATTCTTGTATATAGGGTGCAGTATTACAGTAGTTATATTCTTGTATATAGGGGCAGTATTATAGTAGTTATATTCTTGTATATAGGGGGCAGTATTACAGTAATTATATACTTGTATATAGGGGCAGTATTACAGTACTTATATACTTGTATATAGGGGCAGTATTATAGTAGCTATTTACTTGTATATAGGGGCAGAATTATAGTAGTTATATTCTTGTATATAGGAGCAGTATTATAGTAGTTCTATTCTTGTATATAGGGGGCAGTATTATAGTAGTTATATTCTTGTATATAGGGGGCAGTATTATAGTAGTTATATTCTTGTATATAGGTGGCAGTATTAGGCTGGGTTCACACGTGGCGGAATTTCACTTAAATTCCGCTGCGGACACTCCGCAGCGTTAATCCGCAGCGGAGCCGTTTGTCCATTGACTTACACTTTAATTTAGCAGTGTTCGTTTAGACGAGGCGTAAAATTCCGCTGCGGAGCATAGGCTGCGGAGCGGAATTTGGTGTCCGCAGCATGCTCTGTCTGTTGCGGAGCAGTGGCGGACTCATGGCGGAATTTCTCCATTGACTTCAATGGAGATTCTAAGTTCCGCAATGAAGTCCGCAGCTGTCATGCACATGTTATGTGTGCTGCGGATGCGTCTTGCTTTTTTGCCATGACATTTCTTCATTCTGGCTGGACCTATGTATTTCTAGGTCTACAGCCAGACTGAGGAAGTCAATGGGGCTCCCGTAATGGCGGGAGCGTTGCTAGGAGACGTCTGTAAATAGTCACTGTCCAGGGTGCTGAAAGAGTTAAGCGATCGGCAGTAACTGTTTCTGCACCCTGGATAGTGACTACCGATCACAATATACAGCAACCTGTAAAAAAATATAAGTTCATACTTACCGAGAACTCCCTGCTTCTGTCTCCAGTCCGGCCTCCCAGGATGACGTTTCAGTCTAAGTGACGGCTGCAGCCAATCACAGGCCAAGCACAGGCTGCAGCGGTCACATGGACTGGCGCGTCATCCAGGGAGGTCGGGCTGGATGCCGAAAGAGGGACGCGTCACCAAGACAACGGCCGGTAAGTATTAAATTCGTTTACTTTCACTAGGGAAAGTGCTGTCCCTTCTCTCTATCCTGCACTGATAGGGAGAAGGGAAGCACTTTTCCCGCAGTCCGCAGCAGCTAGTCCGCATCAATTTACTGCACATTTTGTGCAGATCCGCAGCAGAATCTGCAACGCAGATTCTGTGCGGCATTGATGCGGACAGTTGCGGAGGAAATCCGCCACGTGTGGTCATGCCCTTATAGTAGTTATATTCTTGTATATAGGAGGCAGTATTATAGTAGTTATATTCTTGTATATAGGAGCAGTATTATAGTAGTTATATTCTTGTAGATAGGGGCAGTATTATAGTAGTTATATTCTTGTATGTAGGGGGCAGTATTATAGCAGTTATATTCTTGTATATAGGGGCAGTATTATAGTAGCTATATTCTTGTATATAGGAGCAGTATTATAGTAGTTATATTCTTGTATATAGGGGGCAGTATTATAGTAGTTATATTCTTGTACATAGGGGGCAATATTATAGTTATATTCTTGTATACAGGGGGCAGTATTATAGTAGTTATATTCTTGTATATAGGGGGCAGTATTATAGTAGTTATATTCTTATATATAGGGGGCAGTATTATAGTAGTTATATTCTTGTATATAGGAGCAGTATTATAGTAGTTATATTCTTGTATACAGGAGGCAGTATTATAGTAGTTATATTCTTGTATATAGGAGCAGTATTATAGTAGTTATATTCTTGTATATAGGGGGTAGTATTATAGTAGTTATATTCTTGTATATAGGGGGCAGTATTATAGTAGTTATATTCTTGTATATAGGAGCAGTATTATAGTAGTTATATTCTTGTATATAGGGGCAGTATTATATTAGTTATATTCTTGTGTATAGGGGCAGTATTATAGTAGTTATATTCTTGTATATAGGGTGCAGTATTACAGTAGTTATATTCTTGTATATAGGGGCAGTATTATAGTAGTTATATTCTTGTATATAGGGGGCAGTATTACAGTAGTTATATTCTTGTATATAGGAGCAGTATTATAGTAGTTATATTCTTGTATACAGGGGGCAGTATTATAGTAGTTATATTCTTGTATATAGGGGGCAGTATTATAGTAGTTATATTCTTATATATAGGGGGCAGTATTATAGTAGTTATATTCTTGTATATAGGAGCAGTATTATAGTAGTTATATTCTTGTATACAGGAGGCAGTATTATAGTAGTTATATTCTTGTATATAGGAGCAGTATTATAGTAGTTATATTCTTGTATATAGGGGGTAGTATTATAGTAGTTATATTCTTGTATATAGGGGGCAGTATTATAGTAGTTATATTCTTGTATATAGGAGCAGTATTATAGTAGTTATATTCTTGTATATAGGGGCAGTATTATATTAGTTATATTCTTGTGTATAGGGGCAGTATTATAGTAGTTATATTCTTGTATATAGGGTGCAGTATTACAGTAGTTATATTCTTGTATATAGGGGCAGTATTATAGTAGTTATATTCTTGTATATAGGGGGCAGTATTACAGTAATTATATTCTTGTATATAGGGGCAGTATTATAGTAGCTATTTACTTGTATATAGGGACAGAATTATAGTAGTTATATTCTTGTATATAGGAGCAATATTATAGTAGTTCTATTCTTGTATATAGGGGGCAGTATTATAGTAGTTATATTCTTGTATATAGGGGGCAGTATTATAGTAGTTATATTCTTGTATATAGGTGGCAGTATTATAGTAGTTATATTCTTGTATATAGGAGGCAGTATTAGGGCGGGTTCACACATAGCGGAATTTCACTTAAATTCCGCTGCGGACACTCCGCAGCGTTAATCCGCAGCGGAGCCGTTTCTCCATTGACTTTCACTTTAATTTAGCAGTGTTCGTTTACACGATGCGTACAATTCCGCTGCGGAGCATAGGCTGCGGAGCGGAATTTGGTGTCCGCAGCATGCTCTGTCTGTTGCGGAGCAGTGGCGGACTGGTTGCGGACTCATGGCGGAATTTCTCCATTGACTTTAATGGAGAGTCAAAATTCCGCAATGAAGTCCGCAGATCTTATGTGTGCTGCGGAGCGTATTGTTTTTACTACCATGACATTTCTTCATTCTGGCTGGACCTATGTATTTCTAGGTCTACAGCCAGACTGAGGAAGTCAATGGGGCTCCCGTAATGACGGGAGCGTTGCTAGGAGACGTCTGTAAATAGTCACTGTCCAGGGTGCTGAAAGAGTTACGCGATCGGCAGTAACTGTTTCTGCACCCGGGACAGTGACTACCGATCTCAATATACATGTATCTGTAAAAAAACATATAAGTTCATACTTACCGAGAACTCCCTGCGTCTGTCTCCAGTCCGGCCTCCCAGGATGACGTTTCAGTGTAAGTGACGGCTGCAGCCAATCACAGGCCAAGCACAGGCTGCAGCGGTCACATGGACTGGAGCGTCATCCAGGGAGGTCGGGCCGGATGCCGAAAGAGGGACGCGTCACCAAGACAACGGGCGGTAAGTATGAATTTCTTTGACTTTCACTAGGGAAAGTGCTGTCCCTTCTCTCTATCCTGCACTGAATAGGGAGAAGAGAAGCACTTTTCCTGCAGTCCGCAGCGGCCAGTCCGCATCAATTTTCTGCACATTTTGTGCAGATCCGCTGCAGAATCTGCAACGCAGATTCTGTGCGGCATTGATGCGGACAGTTGCGGAGGAATTCCGCCATGTGTGGTCATGCCCTTATAGTAGTAATATTCTTGTATATAGGAGCAGTATTATAGTAGTTATTTTCTTGTATATAGGGGCAGTATTATATTAGTTATATTCTTGTATATAGGGGCAGTATTATAGTAGTTATATTCTTGTATATAGGAGGCAGTATTATAGTAGTTATATTCTTGTATATAGGAGCAGTATTATAGTAGTTATATTCTTGTATATAGGGGCAGTATTATAGTAGTTATATTCTTGTATATAGGGGCAGTATTATAGTAGTTATATTCTTGTATATAGGAGCAGTATTATAGTAGTTATATTCTTGTATATAGGAGCAGTATTATAGTAGTTATATTCTTGTAGATAGGGGCAGTATTATAGTAGTTATATTCTTGTATATAGGGGGCAGTATTATAGCAGTTATATTCTTGTATATAGGGGCAGTATTATAGTATTTATATTCTTGTATATAGGAGCAGTATTATAGTAGTTATATTCTTGTATATAGGGGGCAGTATTATAGTAGTTATATTCTTGTACATAGGGGGCAGTATTATAGTTATATTCTTGTATATAGGTGGCAGTATTATAGTAGTTATATTCTTGTATATAGGGGCAGTATTATATTAGTTATATTCTTGTGTATAGGGTCAGTATTATAGTAGTTATATTCTTGTATATAGGGTGCAGTATTAGGGCATGACCACACATGGCGGAATTCCTCCGCAACTGTCCGCATCAATGCCGCACAGAATCTGCGTTGCAGATTCTGCAGCGGATCTGCACAAAATGTGCAGAAAATTGATGCGGACTGGCCGCTGCGGACTGCAGGAAAAGTGCTTCTCTTCTCCCTATTCAGTGCAGGATAGAGAGAAGGGACAGCACTTTCCCTAGTGAAAGTCAAAGAAATTCATACTTACCGCCCGTTGTCTTGGTGACGCGTCCTTCTTTCGGCATCCGGCCCGACCTCCCTGGATGACGCTCCAGTCCATGTGACCGCTGCAGCCTGTGCTTGGCCTGTGATTGGCTGCAGCCGTCACTTACACTGAAACGTCATCCTGGGAGGCCGGACTGGAGACAGACGCAGGGAGTTCTCGGTAAGTATGAACTTATATGGTTTTTTACAGGTTGCTGTATATTGAGATCGGTAGTCACTGTCCCGGGTGCAGAAACAGTTACTGCCGATCGCGTAACTCTTTCAGCACCCTGGACAGTGACTATTTACAGACGTCTCCTAGCAACGCTCCCGTCATTACGGGAGCCCCATTGACTTCCTCAGTCTGGCTGTAGACCTAGAAATACATAGGTCCAGCCAGAATGAAGAAATGTCATGGTAGTAAAAACAATACGCTCCGCAGCACACATAAGATCTGCGGACTTCATTGCGGAATTTTGACTCTCCATTGAAGTCAATGGAGAAATTCCGCCATGAGTCCGCCACTGCTCCGCAACAGACAGAGCATGCTGCGGACAACAAATTCCGCTCCGCAGCCTATGCTCCGCAGCGGAATTGTACGCATCGTGTAAACGAACACTGCTAAATTAAAGTGAAAGTCAATGGAGAAACGGCTCCGCTGCGGATTAACGCTGCGGAGTGTCCGCAGCGGAATTTAAGTGAAATTCCGCTATGTGTGAACCCGCCCTTATAGTAGTTATATTCTTGTATATAGGGGTCAGTATTACAGTAATTATATTCTTGTATATTGGGGCAGTATTATAGTAGCTATTTACTTGTATATAGGGGCAGAATTATAGTAGTTATATTCTTGTATATAGGAGCAGTATTATAGTAGTTCTATTCTTGTATATAGGGGGCAGTATTATAGTAGTTATATTCTTGTATATAGGGGGCAGTATTATAGTAGTTATATTCTTGTATATAGGGGCAGTATTATATTAGTTATATTCTTGTATATAGGGGCAGTATTATAGTAGTTATATTCTTGTATATAGGGTGCAGTATTATAGTAGTTATATTCTTGTATATAGGGGCAGTATTATAGTAGTTATATTCTTGTATATAGGGGCAGTATTATAGTAGTCATATTCTTGTATATAGGGACAGTATTATAGTAGTTATATTCTTGTATATAGGGGCAGTATTATAGTAGTTATATTCTTGTATATAGGAGCAGTATTATAGTAGTTATATTCTTGTATATAGGGGCAGTATTATAGTAGTTATATTCTTATATATAGGGGCAGTATTATAGTAGTTATATTATTGTATATAGGGGGCAGTATTATAGTAGTTATATTCTTGTATATAGGGGGCAGTGTTATAGTAGTTATACTCTTGTATATAGGGGCAGTATTATAGTAGTTATATTCTTGTATATAGGAGCAGTATTATAGTAGTTATATTCTTGTATATAGAGGCAGTATTATAGTAGTTATATTCTTATATATAGGGGCAGTATTATAGTAGTTATATTATTGTATATAGGGGGCAGTATTATAGTAGTTATATTCTTGTATATAGGGGGCAGTGTTATAGTAGTTATATTCTTGTATATAGGGGGCAGTATTATATTAGTTATATTCTTGTATATAGGGGCAGTATTATAGTAGTTATATTCTTATATATAGGGGCAGTATTATAGTAGTTATATTATTGTATATAGGGGGCAGTATTATAGTAGTTATATTCTTGTATATAGGGGGCAGTATTATGGTAGTTATATTCTTGTATATAGGGGGCTATATTATAGTAGTTATATTCTTGTATATAGGGGCAGTATTATAGTAGTTATATTCTTGTATATAGGGACAGTATTATAGTAGTTATATTCTTGTATATATGGGACAGTATTAGAGTAGTTATATTCTTTTACACTGAAACATTTTTGGCATGTTATATAGAACATACACTTTGTTTAGAAGCATTGTTTCCAGGGAAGAATATGGTGATTCACATTGGTGGTACACAGCGTACATTACAAGTCTTTACTATAAACTGTATTTCAGTCTATTTACACTGAATGGCTCCATGGCTATTGTATTGCAATGTCCATGATGGCAGTAATTGTGAATGTCCACTTATCTTTATCCCTCGCTTTCTCATTTAGCTGTGCCCATATTTTTTTTTACATTTTCTGCAATCTTGTCAATGTTGTAGTAACCTGCTGAGAATATTCTGTGTATGGTCAGTTTGAGAATAGGGTGTTTAGCATGTTCCTACTTATTGAGCTGCCATATTATAGCGGGGTGAGTAATACTGAATAAAATCCCATGCACCTGTTAGCAGAAAAATGGCCCTTGAAGTCAGTTTAAAAAATAGTAACCTTTCCCCAAATCTAGTCCCGGCCGCATTTCTTGACACCCTGTACCAGATTCTTGTATTATTGTAACATAACAGTGATGGATATGACACTTTGTATTTATCGCGGCTGGCAGACCTAATGCAAGAACAGATTACCCACAAATTGTTCCACAGGGACCCGGCTTATTTCATTTTCGGAAATTTCTCTTTGTAGTCTTCTGATATGATCCAGCATTTTGCATTTATTTCATGTTAATCACCTTGGTGACCAAACATGAGAATGTCAGGGAAGATTAAAGAGGAAGAGTAATGATATGGATACAGCTCAGGGTAATGTCTTGTATACAGTCTTGCCTTCGGGCTCCTCATTCATTTTACTTATAAAGTGCTTGTTAAGAGGCTATTAGAAAATTCAGGGCGGCTTTTTCCCTCCAATGCAAAATGACAGACAAGACGTATGGATTAGACCTTGCAGCAGTGGCAGCATGGGGGAAATAATGGGATCTGGAAGCAAATAGTGCAAGAATTATGTCAAATCCCTACCACCGCTTTCATCAACTCTTCTCATATAGGACTATCGAGGTATCTGCTGGGTTTATGTTCAATACCCCAATATTTACAAGAGTTCCCCTAATCCCTAAAGGATTTTTGAAAAGTTTTTCAAGTGCATTGATCCCCTCCCCCACACCTGGTTATACTCACTTTGCCATCTTTATTTATATAGACCATTGAAGCTTTATTCTGCTGATCACTGGCATCCCATAGTTTCACCCACACCAATAATTTATTAATGACCTTGAAATCCTGTAAACACCTTTTGAATGTTAAAATCCTATCTGCCTGCAACTGCCACTAGAGGGAGCTCATTGCACAGGGATCTCTACAGCTCTCATTAAAATCAATAGTAGAACAGGATGTAGCGGACGCCCCCTAGTGGCGGCAGAGTTGTTTTCCTTTTTTTATTTAACTCCTGAACTGCCTAAGTTTGCCCATGAGCTCATGATATGCAATAGTTGGGGGTCGTGGTCTAGAAATGGCATTGGGGTTCAGAAAATTCAAGTTGTGTCTCTGTTTATTGTTATTGTAGGGTGATAAAATTTGGCACATGTGCTGATAAGTTTCTTAATATATCTTTACAGTAGTCACAGCTCAATTATTCTGATACAGAGCTCGAATCCCCTAGAGTTACATAATAAAATTCTAGTTACCTGCAGCCACCACTAGGGCTGTGCTGCAATACCAGACACAGCCCATGGACAAGTGTGGCGCTGTTCCTGCAAGAAGTTTTTGTGTAATCTCCTACAACTATTATAATGGCCTGGATGTTTGTAACCTTTAGTGTGTACCTGTAAACACAATTCTGAAGGTCGTTGACATTAAACCTTCTGTGACCCATCCTCTTAATATGGGTCAGGAGGACCTTTTGGGGCACCCCCAGGCTCCAGGGTCCGAATGTGAGCGCAACCTCCGCCTCTGGTTTGCATAAAATCTTCACAATCAAATTGTTTGCGCTACAACATAAGCCCCGCTGACTAGGGAGAGAGGTAAATTAATAAAACATAGAAAACTCTGGATAAATTGACTTCACGGATCTAAGTCTTATGGAAATTTTCATATAAAGTCCAAATGCGTAATAGACGTCTAAAGCCTGAGATTGATTTCTTATATATTAATCAGAAAGGAAATTCAAATATCTTGTAATCCCCCCCATATATTAATGCATCCGAGCAACGTACATCAGATGTGCTGAAAACCATCCGGAAACCTTAATTAGTAGCAGAATTGTAGTAATCCCACATAATAACGGAAACACGGAAAATCCAGCACCGCAACGGAAACAAAGCGCTAATCTAATGCTGCACAAAAGTGGAAATTCAGCTCAGGATGAGGGTATATAGTAATGCCGTACAGATCTCTGAGACTGTATCACACATGATAGGCTTAGATACATGTAAGCTTAGATACAGCAGACTGTATCACACACGATAGGCAAAGGGGATGTTCACACGGCTTATTTTCGGGCCGTAAACGACCTGAAAATTTGTTAAAAATATGGAGGCTGAACGCCTCTAAATATCTGCCCATTGATGACGGCGTTTCGTTCCGATGGGGCATTTTTTTATGCAGCCGTTTGAAAAAAAGGCGCGTAAATAAACGGCCCGTAAAAAGAAGCGCATGTCACTTCTTCAGCCATTTTTCATTGGGTCAATAGAAAAACGGCTCCAAACACGTCCCTAAAAAACGCATCAAAAAACGATTAATGCTTAAAAAACAGCTGAAAATCAGGGGCTGTTTTTCCTTGAAAACAGCTCCGTATTTTACGGCCGTTTTTCGTTTGCCGTGTGAACATAGCCTAAGACACAGAGGCTCAGCAGACTGAATCACACATGATAGGCTTAGATACATGGGTTCAACAAACTGTATCATAGGCTTCCATACTGCAGCTCAACACAGTATCACACTTGATCGGATTAGATACACCTGCTAAGCAGATAGTATCCCGCATGATAGGATTAGATACTGCAGCTCAGCAGACAGTATCACACATGATAGGATTAGATACACAAGCTCAGTAGACAGTATCACATTATAGGATTAGATACACAGCTCAGCAGACAGTATCACATTATAGGATTAGATACATCGGCTCAGCAGACAGTATCACACATGAAAGGCCTTAGATACACAGCTCAGCAGACAGTATCACACATGATAGGATTAGATACCCAGTTTAGCAGACAGTATCAAACATGATAGAATTAGATACACAAGCTCAGTAGACAGTATCACATTATAGGATTAGATACATCGGCTCAGCAGACAGTATCACACATGAAAGGCCTTAGATACACAGCTCAGCAGACAGTATCACACATAATAAACTTAGATAAACAGCTCAGCTGAGAGTATCACACATGATAGGATTAGATACAGTGGCTCAGCAGAGGGTATCACACATGATAGGATTAGATACACAGCTCAGCAGACAGTATCACACATGATAGGATTAGATACACGGCTCAGCAGACAGTATCACACATAATAAAATTAGATACACAGCTCAGCAGACAGTATCACACACGATATGATTAGATACACAGCTCAGCAGACAGTATCACACATGATAGGATTAGATACACGGCTCAGCAGACAGTATCACACATAATAAAATTAGATACACAGCTCAGCAGACAGTATCACACACGATATGATTAGATACACAGTTTAGCAGACAGGATCACAGAAGTTTGGCTTTGATAAACTAAAGAAGCTGCACGCGGTCTCTTTAAATCATCTGTTTACAGATCCACCTTTGAAAAACAAAATAGTCTTTTTGCTCCAATGCAACTAAAATCTTGCTTAGAGTCTTCAGTAAAAACGACCGTTTTGTGTATACAGCTCCTATGACGACCTATGCCTTTACAATTAAATAATGAGTAAAATTGTTTCCTCTGAACAAAGTTTATTTCGAGGTCGAGACGGTGTCTAAATTGTCTGATTTCAAAATATAGAAGACCTTACAGCCCCCTCCCCCACAATAATAAAGCTTCATTTACTGCGCATCGTACACTCATTTTGAATAGTTTCAAATCATGAGACTTTTGACTGTAGAAAAGTTGACAACCGGCGGACTGACCATACCGTTGCTAGGTAACAAGATCACCGGGAGAAGAGTAGGTGCAAATACAATTCACAATTAATTAGTGAAATAGTCACCCGAGGACCAAGACGATCAGTTGGTAATTTTTTAAACTTCTTTTACTAAAATTAATTTTTTCATTACAGCACAAGTTGAAGTGTTAAAAAATAAAGTAAAACGTTCAATCTGATGAGCGGCATTAAATTAACACTTAGATTTAAGGAGGGAGGTGATTGCAAAACATTAAACAGTGGGAGGGGAACACAATATATAGATATGTGTTCATACAAAAATAATAGCTGCTTTCTCTGGGGAACTTGGGAGTCGTCTGGATATGCAAATATAATGGAGTAAGTATCATTCCCCACTGATGTAATAATCCGACAATCATTAATGTGACCTCCCAGTACCAGGATGGAACTCAATGAAAATATCTACAAACAAAACACATCACTGCAGAGCAATTTCCATTTAAGAAGTGACTTCAAACGTAAAAATATAATCAGGACTCACAAAGGAATTATTGCTAAGTCACAGAGAAAGAATAGCTAAATATAATGTTTATTGTGTTGAAAGTTATTTCTATAATCAACAAAATATAACTAACATAATATTGTTCCCTACATATAAAAATACGACTACTGTAATACTCCGCACTATGTACAAGAATATAAGTACTATAATACTGCCCCCTGTATACAAGATTATAATTACTATAATACTGCTCCTATATACAATAATATAACTACTATAATACTGCTCCTATATACAAGAATATAACTACTATAATACTGCTCCTATGTACAAGAATATAACTACTATAATACTGCCCCCTATATACAAGAATATAACTACTATAATACTGCCCCCTATATACAAGAATATAACTACTATAATACTGCTCCTATATACAAGAATATAACTACTATAATACTGCCCCCTATATACAAGAATATAACTACTATAATACTGCTCCTATATACAAGAATATAATTACTATAATACTGCCTCTATATACAAGAATATAACTACTATAATACTGCCCCCTATATACAAGAATATAATTACTATAATACTGCTCCTATATACAAGAATATAACTACTATAATACTGCTCCTATATACAAGAATATAACTACTATAATACTGCCCCTATATACAAGAATATAACTGCTATAATACTGCTCCTATATACAAGAATATAACTGCTATAATACTGCTCCTATATACAAGAATATAACTACTATAATACTGCCCCTATATACAAGAATATAACTACTATAATACTGCCCCTATATACAAGAATATAACTACTATAATACTGCCCCTATATACAAGAATATAACTACTATATTACTGCTCCTATATACAAGAATATAACTACTATAATACTGCTTCTATATACAAGAATATAACTACTATAATACTGCCCCCTATATACAAGAATATAACTACTATAATACTGCTCCTATATAGGAGAATATAACTACTATAATACTGCTCCTATATACAAGAATATAACTACTATAATACTGCTCCTATATACAAGAATATAACTACTATAATACTGCTCCCTATGTACAAGAATATAACTACTATAATACTGCTCCTATATACAAGAATATAACTACTATAATACTGCCCCCTATATACAAGAATATAACTACTATAATACTGCTCCTATATACAAGAATATAACTACTATAATACTGCCCCCTATATACAAGAATATAACTACAATAATACTGCTCCTATATACAAGCATATAACTACTATAATACTGCCCCCTATATACAAGAATATAACTACTATAATACTGCTCCCTATATACAAGAATATAACTACTATAATACTGCTCCTATATACAAGCATATAACTACTATAATACTGCCCCCTATATACAAGAATATAACTACTATAATACTGCTCCCTATATACAAGAATATAACTACTATAATACTGCTCCCTATATACAATAATATAACTCCTATAATACTGCTCCTATATACAAGAATATAACTCCTATAATAATGCTCCCCATAAATAAGAATATAACTACTATAATACTGCTCCCTATATACAAGAATAAAACTACTATAATACTGCTCCAATATACAAGAATATAACTACTATAATACTGACCCTATATACAAGAATATAACTACTATAATACTGCTCCCTATATACAAGAATAAAACTACTATAATACTGCTCCTATATACAAGAATATAACTACTATAATACTGCTCCTATATACAAGAATATAACTACTATAATACTGCCCCTATATACAAGAATATAACTACTATAATACTGCTCCTATATACAAGAATATAACTACTATAATACTGCTCCCTATATACAAGAATATATCTGCTATAATACTGTCCCCTATATACAAGAATATAACTACTATAATACTGCCCCCTATATACAAGAATATATCTGCTATAATACTGTCCCCTATATACAAGAATATAACTACTATAATACTGCCCCCTATATACAAGAATATAACTACTATAATACTGCTCCTATATACAAGAATATAACTACTATAATACTGCCCCTATATACAAGAATATAACTACTATAATACTGTCCCCTATATACAAGAATATAACTACTATAATACTGCCCCCTATATACAAGAATATATCTGCTATAATACTGTCCCCTAGGTTAAATAATTATACTGTACGCTAAAACGAAATTTAAAGTTTCTCTTTCTATCTATTAATATAAATGAAAAAAAAAAATCTATAAGAATGTAAATCTAGAGTTTCAGTTCTCTAATACAGTTGTTATAATATGGATTTACGTTCAGTTAAATTTACATAATCTCTGTGGGATTTGTAAAACCTCAAAGTAAAATGGTAAATTTCCATGTGTGGTTTATTTTGCTGGAGGAAGAAGAAATAGGAACAGAGATAGCTGTAGAAATAAATAATAAACGCCGGGAGAGACGATTGCTGTTCTCATTTTTATAGGGAACGCTTCTTGTCCTGGATGTATAAGTAGCAGAATATTGTATCTACTGAATAAACAACATCGTCAGCGCAACATTGCTTAATCTATCATACTTTTGTTCATTTTTTAAGTTTTCAAAACTTTTTTGAATATTATTTGCATATTTATATTTGGGGATGAGCAAATTTCCCGAAATGTAATTTTGGTCCGATTTGATCGAAACCGCTGTATGATTCGATTAGCTCCGAATAAGCTCACTGCGAATTGCAAGTGCCCCGATTGACCTTGAAACTCGTGTTTGACTCTCTTATGTATTCTAGGGCTGTATCCAACTAGTAATATTTCCTGGTTGGGCTTTTTTTTGTGTGGAAATGATTCATTCTTCTACAACCCTTATGATTGGCTGTGCTAGAGGGAGGGATAACCAGGTTGAGGAGGCTGCCTGCAAGGCATTATAGGGAAGTCTACATGAGGTCATGTGATTCATTATCTAATCTGTAAACTGTAGTCTGCTCTCGGCGGCCACAATTTAGCAGCGATTTGTGCACCGAGAACGCCAGAAGTTTTGGATTTTGCAGATTTCGAAACTTTTGGGAAATTTGGACTGAAATTAGATTTGCTCATCTCTATCTCATTATTTGTGCATTCTTGAGTTTTGAGCATACAAACTGAAGAAGAGCCCTATTGCCTATATCCCTCTCTCCAGAATCTAGTTTAATTATATTATATATCCACTTTGGACAATTCCTAATTCTTAGAGGGGTCCCTTGACAATAATCTGATCACAAAGTATCCATCCCCCTGCTGGAACCTCCAGCAATCAACTGTGATCTGTGGGAATATGGCAGTAAGTGTATATTTTCCCTGCAGCGCCACCTAAGGAGAAATTAAGTATTACACAGTGTCCATTCATATCATTGTGTTGTCTGTGTAATACAGGACAGTACAGGTCCTCCGGAGCGAGAGATGCTCTATGTAACCGCTCTCCACTCTCACCAAGAGATGAGGATCCTGAACTTGATTTTCCCATTTGTGTTGGTTTTGATTGAATCCACCCCAGTTTAATGTTCATCAGGACTGTCTGATTGTATCCCAACGTCTTCAATTAGTGAAAATAAGAAATGGACAAGTTGGATTTCTACCTGCTGGATCCTTTGTTTTCTAGAAGGATTGAACAGGCGTGTTTATTGAGAAAATGTCCAAATGCCCCATAGACATAGCATAGCCACCCACATCTAGGTGCATCATCAGTTAGAACATTTTGAGTGAGTTACTGATGAATTGTACAAAAGATAATGGTTATTACCCTGGGTAATAATATAATATAATCTAGGGTAGTTTAGGGAATAATCATAATGTCCCTGGTGTGCTAGAGAGTCTACATAGTTATTCCTGATGGTCTGGGGGGAAGGAGTTAATGGTAATTTCCAAATGGTCTAGGACAATTAAGAGGTTAATTCTAGTATCCCTGGTGGCCTAGGGTAGTGATAGGGATAATTTTAGAATCTCTGTGGTCTATGGTAGGGAATGGATTAAATTACCCCTTGTGGTCTATGGAGGATGACAGAGTTAATATGAATATTCCTGGTGGTCCAGATTAGTTAAGAGGTAACTGGTCATTTATTTTCAGTCCAGGGCAGTTTAGGGCTTAATCATAATGTCCCTGATGGTCTAGTGAGGCTAAGAGGTTAATTAATGTTTATCCCTGATGGCCTATGGGGTGCCGGGGGTAATGGTTATATTCTTTGTGGTCTAGTGTAGGTTAACGGGTTGTCCCTTTAGGTCAACCCCTATCCGTATGTCTTATGGATGTCATAGAGGGGGGATCTCCGGTTAAGATTCACCTTTTATGTGCCAGAGTGGAGAGCTGCACTATAAGAGCTGCTCACCAGTGACTCCCCCTTTGGCAGGCACAAAGAGTCCTTGAATGGCCACCGACATGTAAAGCTACATTTCGCGACTAGCCGAAACATTCCCCTACGATAACAGCTTGTCTCCGGGCACGCATGTCTATGGAAAGATCCTTTAAGCAAAAGATCTTTTCCCAATCGTAAAACCCAACCACTGTCTATTTCTCATATCATTCACCTCTCGTAAAATATAATTTCTCTTTTTGCCGTATTTCCGTTTTTCCACCGCTTCCCAATCCTGGACTGTAAGAGAGGAGGGTCGGACACCATTGAAAGCCTGAAAAGCTGAAGGATCCCTGATTAAAGATGGACGTTATCTGTGTGAAGAGTCTTTTGTTTGAAGTTTTGAGCCATTAGCTAATTAGGTGAAGCAATGAATTAACAGCAGCCTCTCAGCATCTATATTTAATGAGTCCGTTATCTGATATCCACATTTATTAGGGACAGATTGTTTAATGAAGGAAATATTGAGCAAGGGAAAGAAGAAATCCAGAAGAGAACAATAAATCAGCAGAATCATCCACACAAAAAGATAAAGGAAAAACAGATAAGATCTTCATTGCTGTTATATTACTCATATAATTCATTGTTCTTTGAAGCGGAATGAAAAAGTTATTTGTATTGTTTATCAATGACAGACCAAAGCCATGAGGCAAAGATACACTATATATTGGGAAAGTTCAGTTCATATGAGTGAAAGAAGTGCTCTTCTATACGTTAAACTACACCCAGCTCTGCTATGCGCCAGACCACATCTTTTCCAGCTCTGCTATGTGCCAGTCCACACCCCAGCGACATTTTTAATTAGACTACATCTTCCCCAGCTCTGCTATTAATTAGACCACACCTCCCCCAGCTTTATTAATTAGACCACACCTCCCCCAGCTTTATTAATTAGACTACACCTCCCCCAGATTTATTAATTAGACCACACCTCCCCTGTTATGTTATTAATTAGACCACACCTCCCACAGCTTTATTATTAGACCACACCTCCCCCAGCTCTATTATTAGACCACACCTCCCCCAGCTCTGTTATTAATTACACCACACCTCCCCAGCTCCATTATTAATTAGACCACACCTTCCCTAAATCTGTTATTAATTAGACCACACCTTCCCTAGCTCTGTTATCAATTAGACCACACCTTCCCCCAGCTCTATTATTAATTAGGCCACACCTTCCCCAGCTTTTATTATTAATTAGGCCACACCTTCCCCAGCTCTGTTATCAATTAGGCCACAACTTCCCCAGCTTTGTTATTAATTAGACCACACCTTCCCCAGCTCTATTATTAATTAGACCACACGTTCCCCAGCTCTATTATTAATTAGACCACACGTTCCCCAGCTCTATTATTAATTAGACCACACCTTCTCCAGCTCTGATATTATTTAGACCACACCTTTTCCAGCTCATTAATTAGACCACACCTTTGCCAGCTAACTAATTAGACCACACCTCCCCATCTATGTTATTAATTAGACAACACCTTCCCTAGCTTTGTTATTAATTAGACCACACCTTCCGCAACTCTGTTATTAATTAGATCACACCTTCCCCAGCTCTATTAATTAGGCCACACCTTCCCCAACTCTTATTAATTAGACCACACCTTCCCCAGCTCTGATATTAATTAGTCCACACCTTCCCCAGCTCTATTAATTAGACCACACCTTCCCCAACTCTTATTAATTAGACCACACCTTCCCCAGCTCTATTAATTAGACCACACCTTCCCCAACTCTTATTAATTAGACCACACCTTCCCCAGCTCTATTAATTAGACCACACCTTCCCCAGCTCTGATATGAATTAGTCCACAACTTCCCCAGCTCTTATTAATTAAACCACACCTTCCCCAGCTCTGTTATTAATTAGACCACACCTTCTCCAGCTCTGATATTAATTAGACCACACCTTCCCCAGCTTTGTTATTAATTAGACCACACCTTACCCAGCTCTGATATTAATTAGACCACACTTTCCCCAGCTTTATTAATTAGACCACACCTTCCCCAGCTATGTTATTAATTAGACCACACCTTCCCCAGCTTTGTTATTAATTAGAACACACCTTCCCCAGCTCTTATTAATTAGACCACACCTTCCCCAGCTCTGTTATTAATTAGACCACACCTTCTCCAGCTCTGATATTAATTAGATCACACCTTCTCCAGCTCTGTTATTAATTAGACCACACCTTCCCCAGCTCTGTTATTAATTAGACCACACCTTCTCCAGCTCTGATATTAATTAGATCACACCTTCTCCAGCTCTGATATTAATTAGACCACACCTTCCCCAGCTCTGTTATTAATTAGACCACACCTTTCCCAGCTCTTATTAATTAGACCACACCTTCCCCAGCTCTTATTAATTAGACCACACTTCCCCAGCTCTTATTAATTAGACCACACCTTCCCCAGCTCTTATTAATTAGACCACACCTTCCCCAGCTCTGATATTAATTAGACCACACCTTTTCCAACTTTGCTATGCACCATTTCGAGGGGGATGAGGGGGGTCTGCTTTTATCAATCTGTAAGTACATTAGGTGTTAAATTAGGGAGAACTAATACAATAAATTAAAATAAAAGTGAAATAGTTCAGTGGAGCATAAAAGGTGCATTTAAAAGCTAGAATTAAGAAAAATATTTATTGTGATGTTTGAATGACTCTGACCATTTCTACACCTGTACGAGTTGCAGCCTATTGTGATAATTTGTGGTGCTGTTATGCCTCTACCATAGACTGAGCTGACATGTGCTGCATTGAATATTCTGTCCATAGTGAGGTGATATAAATAACAGCAGACTTTTTGGCCACATAACTTTTTGTGAATATCGTATTCCCGGCATATTGTCACTGTCAATTCAAATCAGAAACTAACAAGCCGTAGGATAGGGATCAGCCACTGAGACGGCAGTACTATTCCTTGTTACTGGAGATGCTTAAGACCTCGATTTGTATTCTGAGCCTTAAGTTACATTTTATATCTTTTCAATAAAAAGTTGTCCAAGTATATCCGCCGTCTAGATGTTCTGTGACTGTGTCGCTTTCAATAACAGCCCCGTCTCCTCATGATGTTAATGAAGGGAATTCAATCAGATTGGGTCCAGCAGACTTAAGTTAAAATCTGGGTTCACATTGTGCGTTTTTGTTGAATTTTCAAACGTTGCCATAAGATCCGCATCTAAAAAACACATGCAGTTTTTTTTTTAAAATAGTTGTGCATTTTTCCAAAGTGTTTCAGCTGTACAAAACCAGATTACAGATGAAACTTTTCAAATGTCATTTATTTCTGTTACTTATATCGCGACAATGTGGTTGAGTGTGAACCCAGAGCTGGAAAGCAGTGCTAACCTCTGAGCCACCATGCATGCATTTTCAGACTTGTTTACTTGTAAATTTACAGAGGCTCTGTCACCACATTATAAGTGCCCTATGTCCTACATAATGTGATCGGCGCTGTAATGTAGATTACAGCAGTGTTTTTTATTTTAAAAAAACTATCAATTTTAACCAAGTTATGATTTATTTTAGTTTTATGCTGATGACTTTCTTAATAGACAACTGGACGTGTTTTAACTTTTTGACCAAGTGGGCGTTGTGGAGAGAAGTGTATGACGCTGACCAATCAGCAACAAATCAGCGTCATACACTTCTCTCCGCTCATGTGATCAGCACATAGTGATCTTGTGAGATCACGCTGTGCTGTCACTTACTCAGACATTAACTTTACTGAAGTGTCTTGAGAGTGAATAGACATCACCTCCAGCCAGGACGCGATGTCTATTCACAATCTCGAAACTTCGGTAACGTTTGTGTGGAACTTACAGCACAGCACATTGAGATCACGCTGTGCTGTCATTTACAGCGTGATCTCGCAAGATCTTGCTGTGCTGTGTGAGTAAGTCACACACAAACGTTACCGAAGTGTCAGGATTGTGAATAGACATCGCGTCCTGGCTATTCACTCTCAAGACACTTCAGTAAAGTTAATGTGTGAGTAAGTGACAGCGCAGCGTGATCTCGCAAGATCACTATGTGCTGAGTACATGAGCGGAGAGAAGTATTTGACGCTGATTGGTCTAAATCTAAAATAGGTCATAACTTGGTCAAAATTGATTGTTTTTCTAATTAAAAACCACTGCTGTTCTCTACATTACAGCGCCGATCACATTATGTAGGAGATAGGCCACTTATAATCTAGTGACAGAGCCTCTTTAATTATTGACAACTGGATTTTAGTTTTTTGTCATTTTTAATCTGTATCTCAACTAATAAATATGATAGTAATATGAATTAATAATAATAATAATGATTAAAAAAAGTGATAACCGCAAATAATATAAAAGTAACAACTATAATTATAATAATGTAATAATATGAATATAAATAAAAACAATATTGATACAATAATAATAGTAATAGTTCTTTATAAAAGTAATAATAATAACAACAGTAAGAACGATTAATATCAACTGTAAAAATAAAATTCCGGTTGAATGTGGGCGTGGCTTCAGAGCTGCACCATGCATGACTTATTATGGGCCATTTTCTAAATGTGATGCTCTGTATACTGCATAGCAAAGAGTGGATTCCATCCTTTTTCCAAGAATATTCGTATTATTATTATTAATAATAATAGCAATAATAATAATTATTATTTAAAACACACACTTCTTTATTATTATAAATATTATTATTATTATATGTAGTAGTTAAATTTTATTTTTAATATTATTAGTAGTAGTACTAGCAGCATCAAAAGCTGTATTTTATTATTATTATTACTATTATTTTTCTTATATATAGTAGTTACATTTTATTATTTTTATTATTATTATTTTTATTAAAAGCTGTATTTTATTATTATTATTATTAGTAGTAGTAGTAGTAGCAGCAGTAGTAGTAGTAATAATAGTAGTAGTAGTAGTAGTAGTAGTAGTAATAATAGCAGTAGTAGTAGTAGTAGTAATAATAGCAGTAGTAGTAGTAGTAGTAGTAATAGCAGTAGCAGTAGTAGTAGTAGTAGTAGTGGTAGTTGTGATAGTAGTAGTAGTAGCAGTAGTAGTAGTAGTAGCAGTAGTAGTGGTAGTGGTAGTAGCAGTGGCAGTAGTAGCAGTAGCAGTAGCAGTAGCAGTAGTAGCAGTAGCAGCAGTAGCAGTAGCAGCAGTAGCAGCAGCAGCAGCAGCAGTAGCAGCAGCAGCAGTAGCAGTAGCAGCAGCAGCAGCGGTAGCAGCAGCAGCAGCAGCAGCAGCAGTAGCAGTAGCAGTAGTAGTAGTAGCAGTAGCAGCAGCAGCAGCGGTAGCAGCAGCAGCAGCAGCAGCAGCAGTAGCAGTAGCAGTAGTAGTAGTAGCAGTAGCAGCAGTAGCAGTAGTAGTAGTAGCAGTATCAGTAGCAGTATCAGTAGCAGTAGCAGTAGCAGTAGTAGCAGTAGCAGTAGCAGTAGCAGCAGCAGCAGCAGCAGTATCAGTAGCAGCAGTAGCAGCAGTAGCAGTATCAGTAGCAGTAGCAGTAGTAGCAGTAGCAGTAGCAGTAGTAGTAGTGCTAGTATTTAATTCGTAGTGTGATGATTTTTATGGCTACTATTGTTATCATTAATATTTATAATTAGGGTATGTGCACACACACTAATTACGTCCGTAATTGACGGACGTATTTCGGCCGCAAGTACCAGACCGAACACAGTGCAGGGAGCCGGGCTCCTAGCATCATAGTTATATACGATGCTAGGAGTCCCTGCCTCTCTGCAGGACAACTGTCCCGTACTGTAATCATGTTTTCAGTACGGGACAGTAGTTCCACGGAGAGGCAGGGACTCCTAGCACCGTATATAAGTATGATGCTAGGAGCCCGGCTCCCTGCACTGTGTTCGGTCCACTACTTGCGGCCGAAATACGTCCGTCAATTATGGACGTAATTAGTGTGTGTGCACATACCCTTACAATCTTCATCGTATGATATCATAGAACACATAGTTAACACCTTTATCATGATGGATCTGTTTTCATATGAATCCAAACAAATTTTGGCTGATTTCATTGACTTATAACGGGATAGACCAGGTTTCCGTCGGATTTCAGAATTTGTTACGGCAAAGTAGACTGTTTTTGAGACAAAAGGTAGATTCAGAAACAACATAACACTAATGTGAATTAAGTATTGTACTACATTATATTTTATTATTATTATTATTATTATTATTATTAATAATAATAATACTTCTAATACTAATAATAAAAAACACAATATACAGTAAATTAGTACAATTTTATCTGGACTCATCATAGAGCAGTGACCTCCGTCCCTATTTACCGCTGTATTGCGTGACGCCTCATGATTGTGGCTTTTGATACATGCTCTATGGATTTTCAATTTTCCATCATCACGGATGGTCTGCAGAGATGATTTAACACAATAAATCCACATTTCGGATCATTAACATGTGATTACTTTTGATTGCAGCTTACAACAATCAATTTCTCTTGTTTACTTTTGTCACTCAAAGGGAAATTAACAAGCATTGGAGTAGATGAAAAAAAATCTGATAATCAGTCTCTTAATGAATGAACAATGTCGTGTCGTAGAGGACGCCACTATGGGGGTGGGGATGTAAATATAGATAAGTGTACAATCTCTCCACTCGTGGGCTGCAGAACTCCTGTGAGGATGACATATATTGTCTAATGAATGGACTCATGACCTTTGCTCCCTACTGCCTGCGCCACTGAGGGAGTCCGCCTGCAGTTATATACCGTAGTTCAGCTGTTGTCTCTGCCCTGTACAGTATCTTATGTTACTTATTTCTATATACTTCCTTGAGGATGGTACATTAATATTTTATAAATTGCTTCCTCAAGCTTTAGGGTATTATAAATATGGTAGTATAAGCTTAAAGAGGATGTTCAGTGTACAAAACCCGTTGCATACATCCTATTAGGGGATTCTGAGTTAATGGAGGGGGGTCCTCACCTCTTGGTCAGAGTGGAGAGTGGTTATAAAGCGCATCTCTCTCACCCTGGAGGACCTGTCCTGTAGTACACATACAGCCCAGTGATATGAATGGACACTGTGTAATACTTCATTTTCCCTGTAGTGGCGCTGCAGGTAAACTGAGCACTTACTGCCAGGTTTCCCCACACAAATATAGCTGACTTTCTGATTATCTCATTGTGAAGAGACCTTTCTAGCAAATAGGGATTATAGACAACGCCTTTAAAGTGGTTAGGCCCCCAGTGATCAGACAATTGTTATCCCCTAACCTGTGGATAGGATATAATTGTAGATTCTGGGATGACCCCTTTAAGGGGGTTGTACAAGTTTATGCCCTCTTGAATAAAGATGAGTTGCAATACCAGATGCAGCTTAAGAACAAGAGTGGTGCTGATCCTAAAAAAAGATTGAGTCAGGATACTAGCTCATGAACAATGAGTTTCATCGAAAGGTTGTAGACTGATGTCTCTTGTCACATGTACCTCCATCTGCAGCCATATTATGGACAGAGCAGCGCGCTATCAGGGGAGTAGGATATAAGAACCAGGGGCCGTGGCTTCACACATAATGAAAATGCAGCAGAACTGCTAAAAGGAATGTTTTAGTAAGTTGCCTATTTTATGTTTGACCGATAGTAGGAAATAGTATACCTAAAGTGGCCAACACCCTTAAATTTAGTAGAGTTGAAGGGGAAGAGAAAGAAGACCAGCAACAAAGTGGATATGGTCAATGGAAAGAATTATGAACATGACATTGAGAATCCTGAAGACCCGAGCAGAAGACATTACATGACATTGAAAGGACTGAAGACCCAAGTAGAATACATGTCATCGAGAAGTTTGAAGACCTAAAAAGAAGACAAGATGTGTCATTGAAAAGACTGAAGACCTAAACCGATGGCAAGACATGGCATTGAAAACACTTAGCACCTAAACCGAAGACAAGACGTGTCATTGAGAAGAATGAAGACCTAAACAGAAGACAAGACGTGCCATTGAGAAGAATGAAGACCTAAACAGAAGACAAGACGTGTCATTGAGAAGAATGAAGACCTAAACAGAAGACAAGACGTGTTATTGAGAAGAATGAAGAGCTAAACAGAAGACAAGACATGTCATTGAGAAGAATGAAGAGCTAAACAGAAGACAAGACGTGTCATTGAGAAGAATGAAGACCTGAACAGAAGACAAGACGTGTCATTGAGAAAGTATGAAAACCCGAGAAGACATTACACGACATTGAGAGTACTGAAAACCCAAGTAGAAGAAAAACATGTCTTTGAGAAGTCTGAAGACCTAAACAGAAGACAAGACGTGTCATTGAGAAGAATGAAGACCTGAACAGAAGACAAGACGTGTCATTGAGAAGAATGAAGACTTGAACAGAAGACAAGACGTGTCATTGAGAAGAATGAAGACCTAAACAGAAGACAAGACGTGTCATTGAGAAGAATGAAGACCTAAACAGAAGACAAGATGTATCAATGAGAAGAATGAAGACCTAAAAAGAAGACAAGACGTGTCATTGACTAGAATGAAGACCTAAACAGAAGACAAGACGTGTCATTGAGAAGAATGAAGACCTGAATAGAAGACAAGACGTGTCATTGAGAAGAATGAAGACCTAAATAGAAGACAAGACGTGTCATTGAGAAGTCTGAAGACATAAATAGAACACAGGACTTATCATTGAGAAGACTGAAGACCTAAACAGAAGACAAGATGTATCATTGATAAAGTCTGAAGACCCAAAAATGAAACAAGACGTCCTGGAGGAACAGTACTGGTTATACCTTTAAGAAAACAATATAAAAATCAAATAAAAGTCAAGAAATAAACTTGTATTGTGTGAAGAATACTTCAGAAACATAATAAATAATAGAATGTAGAGCGTTCACCATGATCCTTTAAAGCTAATGACTCATGGCAGCACACTCTTATCTGTGATGAAATGTTATTAATGTCTCCTCTCTCCATGATTCATCAACCTGTGATAGAAGCAGCGATCACTACTGGAAGCATCGGTTCCTCCAGCCATAACTGATAAAGAGAACATTCTTTTCTAGAATAGATATGAAATGTATGTGTTCTGTTATAAAAAGGGACAAACAAAGTGAATATGTATTTCACAAAACATTCAAGTGCACTCTAAGAAAAAAAGGCGTTCGCTTTAAATCTCTGCCATCCCATAACTGATTATTATGATCTCAGGGACAAATCTAAAAACTTCAAAATGGCAAGGAATAGAAAAGGAGACGTAAAAAAACAAAAAGACCAGTAACAGTCAGATATCAGAATTCTTCTACCTGTGTGAATCCATATAGGGTCGGTACTATAGTCAGTATATTCTTTTACATAGGGAGCAGTATTATAGTTTTTATATTCTGGTAAATAGGGGGAAGTATTATAATTATAGTAATTATATTCTTGTATAGAGGAGCAGTATTATAGTAGTTATATTCTTGTATATAGGGGCAGTATTATAGTAGGTATATTCTTGTATATAGGGGGCAGTATTATAGTAGTTATATTCTTGTATATAGGAGGCAGTATTATAGTAGTTATATTCTTGTATATAGGAGGCAGTATTATAGTAGTTATATTCTTGTATATAGGGGGCAGTATTATAGTGTTTATATTCTGGTAAATAGGGGGAAGTATTATAGTAATTATATTCTTGTATAGAGGAGCAGTATTATAGTAGTTATATTCTTGTATATAGGAGCAGTATTATAGTAGTTATATTCTTAAACATAGGAGGCAGTATTATAGTAGTTATATTCTTGTATATAGGGGCAGTATTATAGTAGTTATATTCTTGTATATAGGAGCAGTATTATAGTAGTTATATTCTTGTATATAAGGGGCAGTATTATAGTAGTTATATTCTTGTATATAGGGAGCAGTATTATAGTAGTTATATTCTTGTATATAGGAGCAGTATTATAGTAGTTATATTCTTGTATATAGGAGCAGTATTATAGTAGTTATATTCTTGTATATAGGAGCAGTGTTATAGTAGTTATATTCTTGTATATAGTGGCAGTATTATAGTAGTTATACTATTGTATATAGGGAGCAGAATTATAGTAGTTATATTCTTGTATATAGGGAGCAGTATTATAGTAGTTATATTCTTGTATATAGGGGGCAGTATTATAGTAGTTATATTATTGTACATAGGGGGCAGTATTATAGTAGTTATATTCTTGTATATAGGGGTAGTATTATAATAGTTATATTCGTGTATATAGAGGCAGTATGATAGTAGTTATATTCTTGTATATAGGAGCAGTATTATAGTAGTTATATTCTTGTATATAGGGGGCAGTATTATAGTAGTTATAATCTTGTATACAGGGGGCATTATTATAATAGTTATAGTCTTGTATATAGGAGCAGTATTATAGTAGTTATATTCTTGTGTATAGGGGGCAGTATTATAGTAGTTATATTCTTGTATATAGGAGCAGTATTATAGTAGTTATATTCTTGTATATAGGAGCAGTATTATAGTAGTTATATTCTTGTAAATAGGGAGCAGTATTATAGTAGTTATATTCTTGCATATAGGAGCAGTATTATAGTAGTTATATTCTTGTATATAGGGGCAGTATTATAGTAGTTATATTCTTGTATATAGGGGGCAGTATTATAGTAGTTATATTCTTGTATATAGGGAGCTGTATTATAGTAGTTATATTCTTGTATATAGGGGCAGTATTATAGTAGTTATAGTCTTGTATATAGGGACAGTATTATAGTAGTTATATTCTTGTATATAGGGGGCAGTATTATAGTAGTTATATTCTTGTATATAGGAGGCAGTATTATAGTAGTTATATTCTTGTATATAGGGAGCCGTATTATAGTAGTTATATTCTTGTATGTAGGAGCAGTATTATAGTAGTTATATTCTTGTATATAGGAGGCAGTATTATAGTAGTTATATTCTTGTATATAGGGAGCAGTATTATAGTAGTTATATTCTTGTATATAGGGCCAGTATTATAGTAGTTATATTCTTGTATATAGGGGGCAGTATTACAGTAGTTATATTCTTGTATATAGGGAGCAGTATTATAGTAGTCATATTCTTGTATATAGGGGGCAGTATTATAGTAGTTATATTATTTTATATAGGGGTCATTATTATAATAGTAATATTATTGTACATAGGGGGCGGTATTATAGTAGTCATATTCTTGTATATAGGGGGCAGTATTATAGTAGTTATATTATTTTATATAGGGGACATTATTATAATAGTAATATTCTTGTACATAGGGGGCGGTATGACAGTATCTATTTACCCTGAACTTCCTAATTCATTAGTTAAATGCTAGACTGACAGTGAAGACTACACACAAACAGAGATATGAGAGAAAGGGAGTGGCGGGTGATAGCTTTGCATAACAAGGCTGATTCATACACCATTTGGGATCGGAGAAAAGATGAGTGCCAACCGTACCGGGCATTGTAATGTATGACCGAGATTAATTTTATTTAGGTTTGTGAGGGGCAACTTGATGAACTATTTTAGTAGAAAGTGAATGTTTCTGGTTTATTTGGTGATGAGGACGTTTAGCTGATTATCTTCTCTGCTAATTGATTATATTTATATTATGCAGAAATATTTATAATGAATAGATTTTGGCCTAAGATTCTCTTTTCCTGCTTCTGTCTCCTGAAATACCCGAGTATTTGTGCAGTGTGACGCTGGCCTGGCTGGCATCGTGCTGATGAGGAACCTGTGCATGTATTTGGCATTGCTTTATACTGGCAAACACAACAACAATAATACATATTTGTGCTGAAATAATGAGCAGTCTGGCTTGTTCCCCCTTAATGTTCATGCAGCAGGAAAGCAAATGAGATACTTGGATGTCTGCACATAAACAAAGCATCGAAAACAACATCTGTCCTGGCCGGTTCGAAGAGCGGAACCTTACAGCTGCGGGATTTCTGCTCCGTGCCACTAAGTCTCTCTCAAATACTGTATCACACTACATCTTATATAGAAATATCTATCTATCTATCTATCTATCTATCTATCTATCTATCTATCTATCTATCTATCTATCTATCTATCTATCTATCTATCTATCTATCTATCTATCTATCTGTAAAGGATCTGCCAGGCACAACTTCTGTGTATACTCCCATAGGTAATCAGTCTGCACCTGAGTCTATGTCTCTGAGACTGACTCCATCTTCCACCACTCAGGATGGCAGGCTTAGGAGTGGGAGAGCCTATCGCAGCCTGGCCAGACGGAGCCAGCTCCCGCCCTCTGTCTATTTATACCTGCCTTTCCAGTTCCTCCTTTGCTTGTGATTCTTCTCGTGTGGTTTCCTGGCCCAGCTACAGCTTCTAACTATTTGATCCTGCTCCATACTGACCCTGGCTTACTGACTACTCTCCTGCTCTGCGTTTGGTACCTCGTGCACTCCTGGTTTGACTCGGCTCGTTCACCACTCTTGTTGCTCACGGTGTTGCCGTGGGCAACTGACCATTTTCCTTTGCTTTGTGTTCCCTTGTCTGTTTGTCTCGTGCACTTACTGAGCGTAGGGACCGCCGCCCAGTTGTACCCTGTCGTCTAGGGCGGGTCGTTGCAAGTAGGCAGGGAAAGAGTGGCGGGTAGATTAGGGCTCACTTGTCCGTTTCCCTACCCCCGTCATTACATAATCACAAGCCCATATACCTAGTCTACCCTGCTCCCTGACACTACTATGGACCCCCTTGAGACCCTGGCCGAGCAAATGCAGGGTCTCTCCCTACAGGTCCAGGCCCTGGCTCAGAGGGTCAACCAGCCTGACGCTACAATGGTAGTGCCCCTCACCTCACCTCTTGAACCCCACCTCAAGTTGCCTGACCGGTTCTCAGGGGACCGGAGGACTTTTCTCTCCTTTCGGGAGAGTTGTAGGCTCTACTTTCGCTTAAAGCCTCATTCCTTAGGTTCTGAGAGCCAGCGGGTGGGTATAATTATGTCCCGGCTCCAGGAAGGGCCCCAAGAGTGGGCCTTCTCCTTGGCTCCTGACGCCCCTGAACTTTCCTCCGTTGATCATTTCTCTTCTGCTCTCGGACTCATTTATAACGAGACTGACAGGACTGCCTTTGCCGAGAGTCAGCTGGTGACCTTACGTCAAGGTAAGAGACCTGTTGAGGAGTATTGTTCTGACTTTAGGAAGTGGTGCGTAGCTTCTCGGTGGAATGACCCTGCCTTAAGGTGCCAGTTTAGGTTGGGTCTGTCGAACGCCCTGAAATACCTGCTAGTTAGCTATCCCTCTTCTGACTCCCTAGACCAGGTTATGGCTTTAGCGGTACGACTTGACCGACGTCTCAGGGAACGACAACTTGAACGTTTTTGTGTTTTCCCCTCTGACTCCACATGATGCCTCCCGAGGTCCCGTTGCTTCGCTCTTCCACGGAAGACTCGGAGGTACCTATGCAACTCGGGGCCTCGGTGTCCCCCCCACAACGTAGAGAGTTCCGCAGGAAGAATGGTCTCTGCTTCTATTGTGGGGATGACAAGCATCAAGTGAACACCTGTCCTAGGCGTAAGAATAAGCAGCCGGAAAACTTCCGTGCCTAAGTGATCATTGGGGAGGTCACTTGGGCGCACAGGTATTTCCCGTAAATATGAAACGTAATAAAATCTTGCTTCCCTTTCAGGTCTCTTTTGGTGGTAGGTCTGCTACCGGCAGTGCCTTTGTGGATTCAGGGTCTTCTGCTAATATCATGTCTGTGGAATTTGCTATGTCTCTAGCTATGCCTTTGATTGATTTGCCTAAACCTGTCCCGGTAGTGGGTATCGACTCCACTCCTCTTGCTAATGGTTATTTTACACAGCATACCCCTGTTTTTGAACTCCTTGTTGGCTCCATGCATTTGGAGCAGTGCTCTGTACTGGTGATGCAGGGATTATCGTCCGATTTGGTTCTAGGCCTTCCCTGGTTGCAGTTGCATAATCCCACGTTTGACTGGAATACTGGGGAGCTAACCAAATGGGGTAATGAATGCTTGACGTCATATTTTTCTGTTAATTCTATTTCTCCCCCTGAGGAGGCGAATACGCTACCCGAGTTTGTTCAGGACTTCGCTGATGTTTTCTCTAAGGAGGCCTCCGAAGTGTTACCTCCTCATAGAGAATACGATTGCGCTATCGAATTGGTACCAGGAGCTAAGCTTCCTAAGGGTAGGATATTTAATCTTTCTTGTCCCGAACGTGAAGCCATGAGAGAGTATATCCAGGAATGCCTGGCCAAGGGTTACATTCGCCCCTCTACTTCTCCGGTAGGTGCTGGCTTCTTCTTCGTAGGGAAGAAGGATGGTGGTCTTAGGCCATGCATTGACTACCGTAACTTGAATAAGGTCACTGTAAGGAACCAGTATCCCCTTCCTTTGATTCCTGATCTCTTTAATCAGGTTCAGGGGGCCCAATGGTTCTCTAAGTTTTATCTACGGGGGGCATATAACTTTATCCGCATCAAAGAAGGGGATGAGTGGAAGACTGCATTTAACACGCCCGAATTTCATTTTGAGTTGTACCCCGTCGCCTAGGGCGGGTCGTTGCAAGTAGGCAGGGACAGAGTGGCGGGTAGATTAGGGCTCACTTGTCCGTTTCCCTACCCCCGTCATTACACTATCTATCTATCTATCTATCTATCTATCTATCTATCACTATATCAATCCCTTGTTTGAAAAGTACATTTCTACTTCAATAATATTAGTTCTCAAGCAATGGAATCCTTCAGGATCCACTGGGATCCGTTGAAGCTGTTATGTCTTCTTTAAGAATAGAATCCATGACACTGGTGTGAACAAAGCTTTATCCATTACCTCTTACTTATTCATTGGCACCGTAGATGGGCATCCAACCTCAAGAGCTTCGTCATCCATTTTTTACCGTCTTTCCATAAAATATCTCTCCGGTGAGCCTCATTCTTCTGTGTTATCCATAACAAATAGCAACACATTGTAGAACTCCAGCTTGAGATTCATTACTTTACACCCGTCATTAGCAAACATGGAAAAACGTATCTCTTTACTGAATAAAAAATTAAATTGGCTAAAAAAAATAAAACAAAAGACTTACGCCTCTTTAAACGCCTTAGATGCTGGAAACCATTAATGTCTTGCGATATAAAATGAAGAACTAAATTGGAGATCTTATTTAAGACGCCCCCTAATGCCGTGTAACAAGCGTATCCGCTAAGTACATAACAACATGAGGAAGACTTTATGAGAAGGAATTTACTTGGGTTTATACAAATGAGAGCTTTGTGTAGTCCTGACGTATTATTTTAATGATGGCCGATATTCTGTGATGTTTTTAGATTTAAAGGGACCTGTCACTGCCAAAACCCCTATACAAATGCCCTAATAACCTTGAACCTGAGGGTGTAATTGTGGCCAATCAACAGCTTCTCTAAGTCCCAATCAGGGGGCTGGAACATATCTAAGCCCCTCCCCTCTGTACCGATCCGTAATGTTTTCCTCTAGCGCCCTATTAACCTTGAGAGGCTATTTAAAGGGGTTGTCTCGTCAAAGACACCCCCTGTCAGCTTGTAGCAACGGCGATGATCAGCTGATCACCGTAGATCTGGCTCCCTTGGTAATTTTGCCTGGTAAGCTGCTGTCTGCCATCCATTTCCTCTGCAGCGGCTGGGGCGTAGTACTAATACATGGAGGCCATTTATATAAGAGTGTCTCTCCGTGCTGGCTCATAGCAGAGACTCCTTTTTCTGACGTCCATTAGCTCTTAAATGGGCTTATCTCGCGGTAACCTCTTCAAAATTACCGATAATACCAATAAAACTGGTCAAAAGGATAACTGCAAGTTTTGAAGAACGCACACTTTTTCCAATATTTCCTTGGTTTATACATTTACCTTTCGTAAAATTCCCTTTTGTAAGCTGTATGTGCATTATGTAGATGCTGTATAGGAGCAGTATGTGCATTGTGTAGATGCAGTATAGGAGCAGTATGTGCATTATGTAGATGCTGTATAGGAGCAGTATGTGCATTGTGTATATGCTGTATAGGAGCAGTATGTGCATTGTGTAGGTGCTTTATTGAAGAGAAATGTGCATTGTTTAGGTGCTGTAAAGGATGAGTATGTGTATTGTGTAGGTTCTGTATATGAGCTGTATGTTCATTCTGTAGGTGCTATACAGGAATAGCATGTGCATTGTGTAGGTGGTGTACAGGAACAGTATATGCCATGTGTAGGTTCTGCATATGAGCTGTATGTGCATTCTGTAGGTGCTATATTGGAAAAGTAGGTTCTGTATAAGAACAGAATGTGCATTATGTAGGTGTTATACAGGAATAGTATGTGCATTGAGTAGGTGCTGTATAGGATCTGAATGTGCAATGTGTAGGTTTTGTATATGAGCTGAATGTACATTAGGTAGGTGTTGTATAGGATCTGTATGTGCAATGTGTAGGTTCTGTAAACAAACTGTATTTGCATTGAGTAGGTGCCTATATAGAAGTAGCATTTGCATTGAGTAGGTTATGTATAGGATCTGTATGTGCAATGTGTAGGTTCTGTATACGAACTGTATGTGCAATGTGTAGGTTCTGTATACAAACTGTATGTGCAATGTGTAGGTTCTGTATACAAACTGTATGTGCAATGTGTAGGTTCTGTATACGAACTGTATGTGCAATGTGTAGGTTCTGTATACGGTCTCTATGTGCATTGAGTAGGTGCTGTATAAGAGTAGCATTTGCATTGAGTAGGTGCTGTATAGGATCTGTATGTGCAATGTGTAGGTGCTGTATACAAGCTGTAAGTCTGCTGTGGAGGTGCTATTTAAAGGAATGGTGAATTCTAGGATCGGCTCTGATTGGTGTCTATTCTGAGGGGTCCTCAATGTGACATTATGTGACAACTGGATGTTTTCTTTAAGTCCTCTCACCATACAGTAAAGATCTTATTGCAGGAAGCTGTGAAGCAAAATGGAAAAATGAGTAATAATTATCTGTGTTATTTGCTTTAATTAGAATCTATCACATCATTGTCCACATGTAAGGATATAATTCCAATAAAGCTGCATCCCAGTAATAGATGGCACGGCCCACTCGCCTGGAGACAGTGACATTTCAATACGTGTCTCATTCACAATGTTCCTCTGACCTCTATAAATGTAGCATTAAGCACTTTAAATAAGGATGTGACATTTGCATCACAGTTTGGCATTGTGTGGCAGTTTTACTACCTGTGCTTATGGTGCGGATGTAAGAAAGGAAAATGTCACCGGCTGAATATATATTTACATTAGAAGAGACGAAAGATTCTAGATGTCAGAGAACCTGCGCCTGGAAAAGTCATTAATTATCCTCCTCCACCTGCCCATCCGCAAGGAGATGAGGTGCGATGCCACACACAATGCTCTATCCAGCTACCCGCTGCCAGTCATGTGATCAATAATCAATAATCAGACTGTAATAATAGTGATAATAATCATATGTACAATAACAACCATTCTAATGTTATTACTACTCTATCTATCTATCTATCTATCTATCTATCTATCTATCTATCTATCTATCTATCTATCTATCTATCTATCTATCTATCTATCTATCTATCTAATCTATCTATCTATCTATCTATCTATCTCTCATATCTATCTATCTATCTATCTATCTATCTATCTATCTATCTATCTATCTATCTATCTATCTATCTATCTATCTATCTATCTATCTATCTATCTATCTATCTCATATCTATCTCATATCTATCTATCTATCTCATATCTATCTATCTATCTATCTATCTATCTATCTATCTATCATCTATATTTATTTATAATTTTTCTGTCTATGTACAATTTTTGTGTAATACATTTTTCCCCCTGCCTCCAGGTCATGGTCTGGTCTTGTAACATCTGTTGAGCCACTTAACAACAATAAGCTTAATTTTTCCTTTCAGTTCAGCAGCTGATCAGAAGCAGAAATCAATGCCAGGGACTAAATGCAGTCATTTCCTGCGCAGCGGTGGCACCGGCCTGTCAGTGATTTAACATAGCAGGTAACAGGATTTCATCAAGTCCAAATATTATTAATTAACCCCATGCTTGTGCTCATGTTCTCTATAAAT
>NC_134698.1:80720031-80837531 GCF_050947455.1 Rhinoderma darwinii | reverse complement strand
AGTAGCAGTAGTAATAGTAGTAGTAGTAGTAGTAGTAGTAGTGGTAGTAGTAGAAGACGATGTAATAGTAGTAGTAATAGAAGGAGTAGTAGTAATAGTAGTAGTAGAAGTAGCAGTAGTAGTAGTAGTAGTAGTAGTAGCAGTAGTAATAGTAGTAGTAGTAGTAGTAGTAGTAGTAGTAGCAGCAGTAGTAGTAGTAGTAGCAGTAGTAGCAGTAGTAATAGTAGTAGTAGTAGTAGTAGTAGTAGTAGTAGTAGTAGAAGACGACGTAATAGTAGTAGTAATAGAAGGAGTAGTAGTAATAGTAGTAGTAGAAGTAGTAGTAGTAGTAGTAGTAATAGAAGAAGTAATAGAAGAAGTAATAATAGTAGAAGAAGGTCAAGAAGAAGAAAAAGATCAAGAAGATAAAACACTAGTCTTGAACTAAACTGCAGTATAATGTGCCAAATTTAAAAGTAGAACGTACATGCCTCTTAAAAAATTTGGCAAATATTTTCTTCTCCGGGCGCTAGAAAATCAAACCTACACCTGCTATGAGAATAGAAATTATTGCGCAGATTTGGCAGGAGCCAAAATGTTCAATTTTAACACCACAGAAGTGGTGTAAAGCCGTTAATAATTGTTCCCCAAAGAATTAGAAGAAGAAAAATGAAATTAAAAAGTTCAAGAATATAAAGTAGACAAAGTCCCACGTTTACTAAGACTGGTGCACATCTCTTAATAAATTTGGCGCATTTGAACTGTCTGAGAATCAAAAATGTAAATCTATGCTCATAGCAGAGCAGGACAAGAAGAAAAAATACAATCAAGCAGAAGAAAAAGAAAAGTACTAGAATACATGGCATGAAGAACAGGAAGGGAGACCTATCCCAAAATGGAGCCCGTGATATCAGAACATCAATGTGTCAATCATCCCGAAGACACAGCGCTGATCCTAACATCGTAGATTATGATTAAACTGTGGTGATAAAATATAATCAGCCTGCAGTAATTGAGCCATTTGTATGACAATTGTTTTATATCAATGTTTCCAGAAGTAATAAAGAAAAGAAATGTAATCAGGAATTACAATGAACATTACAGCTCGGGGGGCACTTAACCCACTAATACAATATGGTAATGTACATTTTCTAATGAGTGGCAAAAAGTTTATGAAGTCGACTAGACTAAAAAAAAACTATCTTTCTATCTATTTCTCTCTCTCTTTGTACTAGATCTGCCCCGGTTACCTATAAGTCTTAATATTATTTGCTAGACCTTCCCTGGCCACCTGTAAGTGCTATTATTAGCTGTTAGATCTGCCCGGTCACCCGTAAGTGTTATTGTTTGCTAGACCTTCCCTGGCCACCTGTAAGTGCTATTATTATCTGCTAAATCCGCCCGGTCACCTGTATTATTTTTATCTGCTAGCTCTGCCCCGGTCACCTGTGTCATGATTTGTGGGTATGTGGACCCACTAGGCCGCACCGCCGTAGCAGGGAGGCAGCTGGCCAAACAACAGAGCACCCCAGTAATAAAAAGTCCCGCACAAGGGTAACTGGATAGTCCAGACAGTGGCCGCAGCTCTGGCACGGATGGAGGTGGGTGCAGCAGGTAACACCAGACGTGGCGGATGACAGCAGGTGCCGCAGTTTGCGCCAGACATGGCAAATCCGTCTGGACGTGGCAGATGACACAGGACATGGCAAACAACAGTAGGTGCAGTAGACACGACTCCAACTAGTAGACACAGGAACAAGAACACAGCACGGGATTCAGGAACAGGTAACTGGGCACGGGTAATAATTGGAACGGGAAACACTAAGGGACCATTTGCAAGACAGACTTGGGATATACTAACAACGCTCAGGCAAGGATCAGAAGGGCTGGGGCCTTCTTATAGTCCAGGAAATCATGTGTGTTGATGATGATGATGATGTTCTTCATGTGCGCGCGCTGGCCCTTTAAGAGTGAGCACGAGCGTGCGCGCACACACCCTACGGGACACAGCGGACCAAAGCGGAAGTGAGCACTGGCGTCTCCTGGAAAGGAGATGGGGACCAGCGCTCACAGATCCATGGCTGCGGGCGTCAGGAGGTGTGTAGACCCGACGGCCCGCCGCCATGGGTGCTACAACCTGTAAGTGCTATTATTATCTGCTATATCTGCCCTGTCACCTATGTTATTTTTATCTGCTAGCTCTGCCCCTGTCACCTGTAAGTGTTATTATTGTCTGCTAGATCTGCCCCATCACCTGTAAGTGTTATTATTATCTGCTAGATCTACTCCAGTCACCTGTAAGTGTTATTATTATCTGCTAGAACTGCTCCGGTCATCTGTGTAAGTGCTATTATTATATGCTAGATCTGCCCCAGTCACCTGAAAGTGTTATTATTATTATTTGCTAGATCTGCCCCGGTCACTTGGAAGTGTTTTTAGTGTCTGCTAGATCTGCCCCTTTTACCTGTAAGTATTATGATGTGCTAGATCTTCCCCGGTCACCTGCAAGTGTTATTATTATCTGCTAGATCTGCCCCGGTCATCTGTAAGTGGTATTATTGTGAAGTTAAAGAGTCTAGAAGTAACAACAGATCAGCCATGAAGCGGTAGACCATGTAACGCACAGACCGGGGCTGCCAAGTGCTAGAGCGAGTGGTTCAAAATATTCACGTATCCTCTGTTGTATCACTCAATACAGAGATCCGCACTGCCTCTGGAAGCGATATCAGCAGCAGAACTGTCCATCCGGAGCATAATAAAATGGGCTTCATTGGTTGCTTTACACAAGCGTAAGATCACCATGCACAATGCCAAGTGTCGGCTGGAGTGGTGTAAAGCCGCCACCACTGGACTCCGGAGCAGCGTGTTCTCTGGAGTGATGAGTTACTATCTTTCTTTGAAAGGGAAATGCTGGTGTATGATTTGTGTGCAGGGAGTGACAGGTACGCATATGATAGCATGCTGGCGCCACGTAGCACAGCCCTGGTATAGTAGATACATTTGGTGTATTATAGTGGATCAGTGGCATCACGCTGATACATCGATGTCACCTGTTTCCTCTGCGTTACTCGACGCCGTTCTCCGAATATTTAGATCTTTTTGTTCTTCACAAAATCAGCCCCAATAATAACATTCTCCCTCTCCGAGAACAAATGATTGTGAATGAAAAGAGGCGAATGGCTCTCACCGCGCTGTGATTAATAGTAAATCCTGCGCTGGAATGTAGATTGAATTTTATATTAGCATAAATCAGTATTTTCAAGAATAAGCGACTCCATACAGGAGGCTTCTGACATTCAATATCGTTCCCATAAATTATTCATTCAGTTGTTCATTTGCTCGCTGTTCAAGTCTTGTTAGAGCAGCTATTTTCACTTGAAAGATATCCTCCGAGGCGGCGGCGAACAATTGCCGACTATTAGCATTTTCGAGTGATTCAGCATTTTATTCTCCTGGTCCTAACTAGATACCTGTCAAGTAATATACTCCTTATATAACCCAATCTCTACTTAACCATCTAGTGCCAACATTCACTGAGGATACCCATCACTGATCCCTTGTCAGGTTGAGCATTATAGTCCCAAGTAATCATACCCCAGCCGTCGCATAAAATAACCTAATAGGCTGCGTCCACATTGTTATTAGCTCATTTCAAGAACAGCTCCATAGAGAACAATATTATAGTAGTTATATTCTTGTATATAGGGGGCAGTATTATAGTAGTTATATTCTTGTATATAGGGGGCAGTATTATAGTAGTTATACTCTTGTATATAGGAGCAGTATTATAGTAGTTATTTTCTTGTATATAGGGGGCAGTATTATAGTAGTTATATTCTTGTATATAGGGGGCAGTATTATAGTAGTTATATTCTTGTATATAGGGGCAGTATTAGAGTAGTTATATTCTTGTATATAGGAGGCAGTATTATAGTAGTTATATTCTTGTATATAGGGGCAGTATTATAGTAGTTATATTCTTGTATATAGGGGGCAGTATTATAGTAGTTATATTCTTGTATATAGGAGCAGTATTATAGTAGTTATATTCTTGTATATAGGGGGCAGTATTATAGTAGTTATATTCTTGTATATAGGGACAGTATTATAGTAGTTATATTCTTGTATATAGGGGCAGTATTAGAGTAGTTATATTCTTGTATATAGGAGCAGTATTATAGTAGTTATATTCTTGTATATAGGGGGCAGTATTATAGTAGTTATATTCTTGTATATAGGGGCAGTATTATAGTAGTTATATTCTTGTATATAGGAGCAGTATTATAGTAGTTATATTCTTGTATATAGGGGGCAGTATTATAGTAGTTATATTCTTGTATATAGGGGCAGTATTATAGTAGTTATATTCTTGTATATAGGAGCAGTATTATAGTAGTTATATTCTTGTATATAGGGGGCAGTATTATAGTAGTTATATTCTTGTATATAGGGGACAGTATTATAGTAGTTATATTCTTGTATATAGGAGCAGTATTATAGTAGTTATATTCTTGTATATAGGGGGCAGTATTATAGTAGTTATATTCTTGTATATAGGGGCAGTATTATAGTAGTTATATTCTTGTATATATGAGCACTATTATAGTAGTTATATTCTTGTATATAGGAGCAGTATTATAGTAGTTATATTCTTGTATATAGGGGGCAGTATTATAGTAGTTATATTATTGTATATAGGGGCAGTATTATAGTAGTTATATTCTTGTATATAGGGGGCAGTATTATAGTAGTTATATTCTTGTATATAGGGGGCAGTATTATAGTAGTTATATTCTTGTATATAGGGGCAGTATTATAGTAGTTATATTCTTGTATATAGGGGCAGTATTATAGTAGTTATATTCTTGTATATAGGGACAGTATTATAGTAGTTATATTCTTGTATATAGGGACAGTATTATAGTAGTTATATTCTTGTATATAGGGGGCAGTATTATAGTAGTTATATTCTTGTATATAGGGGCAGTATTATAGTAGTTATATTCTTGTATATAGGAGCAGTATTATTGTAATTATATTCTTGTATATAGGGGCAGTATTATACTAGTTATATTCTTGTATATAGGAGGCAGTATTATAGTAGTTATATTCTTGTATATAGGAGCAGTATTATAGTAGTTATATTCTTGTATATAGGGAACAGTATTATAGTAGTTATATTCTTGTATATAGGGAGCAGTATTATAGTAGTTATATTCTTGTATATAGGGGCAGTATTATAGTAGTTATATTCTTGTATATAGGGGCAGTATTATAATAGTTATATTCTTGTATATAGGGGGCAGTATTATAGTAGTTATATTCTTGTATATAGGAGCAGTATTATAGTAGTTATATTCTTGTATATAGGGGGCAGTATTATAGTAGTTATATTCTTTTATATAGGGGGCAGTATTATAGTAGTTATATTCTTGTATATAGGGGGCAGTATTATAGTAGTTATATTCTTGTATATAGGAGCAGTATTATAGTAGTTATATTCTTGTATATAGGAGCAGTATTATAGTAGTTATATTCTTGTATGTAGGAGCAGTATTATAGTAGTTATATTGTTGTATATAGGATCAGTATTATAGTAGTTATATTCTTGTATATAGGGGCGGTATTATAGTAGTTATATTCTTGTATATAGGAGCAGTATTATAGTAGTTACATTCTTGTATATAGGGGCAGTATTATAGTAGTTATATTCTTGTATATAGGGAGCAGTATTATAGTAGTTATATTCTTGTATATAGGGGGCAGTATTATAGTAGTTATATTCTTGTATATAGGCGGCAGTATTATAGTAGTTATATTCTTGTATATAGTGGCGGTATTATAGTAGTTATATTCTTGTATATAGGCGGCAGTATTATAGTAGTTATATTCTTGTATATAGGGGCGGTATTATAGTAGTTATATTCTTGTATATAGGAGCAGTATTATAGTAGTTACATTCTTGTGTATAGGGGCAGTATTATAGTAGTTATATTCTTGTATATACGAGCAGTATTATAGTAGTTATATTCTTGTATATAGGGGCAGTATTATAGTAGTTATATTCTTGTATATAGGGAGCAGTATTATAGTAGTTATATTCTTGTATATAGGGGCAGTATTATGGTAGTTATATTCTTGTATATAGGGGCAGTATTATAGTAGTTATATTCTTGTATATAGGGAGCAGTATTATAGTAGTTATATTCTTGTATATAGGGAGCAGTATTATAGTAGTTATATTCTTGTATATAGGGGCAGTATTATAGTAGTTATATTCTTGTATATAGGGGCAGTATTATAGTAGTTATATTCTTGTATATAGGGGCAGTATTATACATAGTTACATAGTTAGTACGGCTGAAAAAAGACACGTCCATCAAGTTCAACCAAGGGACGGGAAAAGGGAAGCAAAAAACCTCTACACATAAGAGCTAATATTTTTTTGTTCTAGGAAATTATCTAACCCTTTTTTAAAGCCATCTACTGTCCCTGCTGTGACCAGCTCCTGCGGTAGGCTATTCCATAGCGGACAGTCCGCAGCGGAAATCCGCAGCGTACACGTTTCTCCATTGCCTTCCATAGCTTTGTGGTTGGGTTCGTTTACACGTTGCGGACAATTCCGCTGCGGAGCATAGGCTGCAGTGCGGAATTTGGTGTCCGCAGCATACACTGGTTGTTGCGGACGTGTAGCGGACTTGTTGCGGACTCATTGCGGAATTTCTCCATTGACTTCAATGGAGAGTCAAAATTCTGCAGATGTTATGTGTGCTGCGTAGCGTATTTGTTTTACGAACATGATATTTCTTCATTCTAGCTGGACCTATGTATTTCTAGGTCTACAGCCAGACTGAAGCCCCATGCACACTAACGTAAAAACGCCCGTAATCACGGGCAGGCCCATAGAAGTCAATGGGGCTCCCGTAATTACGGGTGACTACGTATGTGCACCCGTAATTACGGGAACGTTGCTAGGCGACGTCAGTAAATAGTCACTGTCCAGGGTGCTGAAAGAGTTAAGCGATCAGCAGTAACTGTTTCTGCACCCTGGACAGTGACTTCCGATCACAATATACAGCAACCTGTAAAAAAAATAGAAGTTCATACTTACCGAGAACTCCCTGCTTATTCCTCCAGTCCGGCCTCCCGGGATGACGTTTCAGTCCAAGTGACGGCTGCAGCCAATCACAGGCCAATCACAGGCTGCAGCCAATCACAGGCCAATCACAGGCTGCAGCGGTCACATGGACTGCCGCGTCATCCAGGGAGGTCGGACTGGATGCTGAAAGAGGGACACGTCACCAAGACAACGGCCGGTAAGTATGAAATTCTTTTACTTTCACTAGGGAAAGTGCTGTCCCTTCTCTCTATCCTGCACTGATACAGAGTAGGGAAGTACTTTCACCTCAATACGCAGCGGCTAGTCCGCATCAATTTACTGCACATTTTAGGCAGATCCGCCGCAGAGTCTACAACGCAGATTATGTGCGGCATTGATGCGGACAGTGGCGGAAAAAATACGCCACGTCTGATCATGCCCTAACAGTTTTCGTTTCGAAATTTAGAACTAGAGAGGAAATAAACAGAGAAATGGCAGCCTGCAAAGCAACAACATTTTTAATTTAGGCTTCGTTCACATGTGCGTCAGGGCTTCGTTCATGGGTTCCGTCGGAGCTTCCTGTCAGGGGAACCCACGAACGGAAGCCAAACTGAAACAAACGGAAACCACAGGTTTCTATTTGCATCACGATATATTTCAATGGTGACGGATCCGTTGCAAATGGTTTCTGTTTGTCACCATTGTGTACAATTTCTCTTGTTTTGACGGAATGAATAGTTCAGTCGACTACGGTATTGATTCTGTCAAAACAACGGAACCCTTACACAACTGTGACAAACGGAAACCATTTTTTAAGGCAGGATTCAAATAAAACAGTTTTGCATTGTTTTTAATTTTATTTTTGACATCGTTCACCCTGTGGGTTAAATAAGGTAATAACTTTATAGTCGGGGTCGTTACGGACGTGGCGATACCAAATATGTGTAAATTCTTTACTTTATTTTTTTTTTTTTTTTTAAATAATAAAGCATTTTGTAAGGGGAAAAAGTGTGTTTTTCAATTTTTTGTTTTTTACTTTTTTTTTGTTTAACTTTTTATTAAACTTTTTTTTTACTTTTTGCTAGTCCTACTAGAGGACTTCACTATGCGATCCACATGATCACATTTATAATGCAATACTTCCGTGTAAAGCAGTCTCTTCTTTACCGCTCAGATGCGGTGCTCGTTAATGAGCGCAGCATCTGAGGGGTTAAACGGGCCAGATCGATACTGATATCGATCTACCCCGTTAGAGCAGGGATACCCCCAGCCCTCGGCTACCTCTGGCAGCTGAGAGCAGGGGAATTTAACGTCTCCCTGCTCTGCTTATTAATTCCGATTCCGCGCTGTAAAAAGGCTACTGCATCGGAACAGAGCCCGTTAATGGCCACCGTGAAAACACTACGAGGCGGTCACTAACGGGTTAATGGCAGCCATAGTTGTTGTCACCCAGTATTCCCACCCAGCTTTACCTCTGTATTGCGCCTACACGTCCCGACCCGACTGCAGGTTTAATGACCGAAGTAACAACAGCTTAGATCCCGCTGACGCTGTTAGAAATTTTTGGCTGTGATTCAAGCACATTGTATCACACTTGTCTGAAACCAGAGTTCTATTAACCTATAAAAAAAAAATTTGGATCATTTATTATTTTATTTTGTGGGCAAATTGCCCTCGGGGTAAATATTTGTAATACATCGCGTGAGCTGAAGCAGATCCGAAATAACATTTTAGACAGATGGACAATACAACCTGATATCTCAGGGTGAGGGGAAGAGCAGGAGAGGCTGTGAACACGGACGCTCCGATCTCTGATACTTTGATGGTGACTTACAAATAATATCAACTTTGATGTGGAATTCAAAGTAAAAGTTATCAGAGTTCTCTGTCGGCATCAAACTGCATGTTAATATCAAAGAGCAAGAACTGTGACAACTTGTACTTTATCATATACTGCAAAGAACAAAATACTAAGTGTTACATACATCCAAAACATCCACAGACACCTCCTCCTGCAGCTGACAACGTGTCGAGAAATGGGGACAAAAAAATAAATATTTGTGATATACTATGGTCCCCCACCTTGTTATTGCTCCGATCTATTGTACCGCAAACATAAAGGCCCTGTTCAGACGTGGCAGAATTTTTCAGCTGAAAATGTTTCCGCAGATTCGTTGCGAATTTGCAGCAACATTTGCATATTTGACAGGTAATTCAGACGTTGCAGATATCACAGCGGACTTGCCACAGATTTCAGTTTTTGCATTGTAAAGGCGGAAATCTGCAGTGAAATTCCACTTCTTCTCCGCAACGTCATGAGCTGCTGCGGAGGGAAAATTCTGCACCGCAGCCTGATTTCCGCACAGTTATTTTCCGCAACGTCTGAACTAAGTTTCCTAAAAATGTATAGAAAAAAAATGTAAAAAACGGCCGCTGCAGAATTCCACTGCGGAATGTCCACGACGTCTGAACGTGCCCAAACACGTAGAGTAGGGTGCGCAAACTTTTTTGCTTCGAGGGCCACAATTTAATGCTCTACTACTAAATGAGGCCCTAGCAAATTTAACCCCTTCACGCACTAGGATGTTCTGGTACGTCCTTGTGCAGGGGAGAAGTATGGAGTGTGCTCACACGCTGGGTGCGCTCCATACGTTGCAAATGTCAGCTGTGTATCACAGCTGACACCCAGGACTAACGGCCAGTTGAACCCCTTAAATGATGTGGTCAATCGCGACCGCAGCATTGAGGCGTTGAAAAGAGTGGGGCAGCCTCCTCCGACAGCTCACCGCCCCACCCAACAACCCGATCGGGGGTGGCGATGGTTGTTATGGCAGCCCAGGGGCTTAATGAATGCCCCCAGGTCTGCCGTCACTCTGCCTCTGTTAAGCCCTGCCTGTAAAAATGACTATACCCTGCTATGCAATAGTATGGCAGTGTATTGTACAAGTGATCTAACGATCGCTGGTTAATGTCTCTTAGGGGGACTAATAGAATGTGTAAAAAAAAGTTAAATAAAGTTTTTAGTAGTGAAAAAAAATAGATATTAAAAGCTATCTAGAAAATGCTGGTGATGTCACCGAGTGAAGGGGCCGGGTTATCAAGGAAAGGAGGGTGATGTCACTGAGTGAAGGGGCCGGGTTATCAAGGAAAGGAGGGTGATGTCACTGAGTGAAGGGGCAGGGTTATCTAGGAAAGGAGTGTGATGTCACTGAGTGAAGGGGCAGGGTTATCTAGGAAAGGCTGGTGAGATTACCAAGTGAATTGGCACAGTTACCTAGGAAAGGCTTGTGATGTCACTGAGTGAAGCGGCAAGGCTATCTGGGGAATGCTGGTGATGTCACAAAGTGAACGGCCAGGATTTTATAGGGAATGCCGGTGATGTAAAAAAGTGAAGGGGCAGCGTTATGAGGAAAGGCTGGTGTTGTCACTGAGTGAAGGAGCAGGATTATCTAGGGAATGCTGGTGATGTCATAGGGTGAATGGCCAGGATTATATAGGGAATGCCGGTGATGTAACAATGTGAAGGGGCAGCGTTATCAGGAAAGGCTGGTGATGTCATTGAGCGAAGGGGCAGGATTATCTGGGGAAGTTTGGGATGTCACTAAGTGAAGGGACAGGGTTATTTAGGGAAGGTTGGTAAAATCACAAAGTGAAGAGACAATTATATCTTGGGATGGCAGGAAATGTCAATGACCATCTTCAGTTCCAAATTCTGTTAACTCTGCTGTTTACCATTCTCTTATGTTATGAAGAAAAGATGGGTAGCAATTCTATCAGGTCTACCTCTGTAAAGTCAATACAATATAAAACGATTGGCCATTCCTTTTTTGACAACTTTTTGGACTATACTTTGTCAATGAATGGACTCATTTATCTTATTAATCCATTCTGTCTGAGGTGTAACCAGAAGCTAATGGGCACCAATGCAGAATATGTGGCAGTGTCCCTCGAGCTATCAAATATAATTTGCAGTACTGGTCTTTTTATATGTGGTGGAGAGACCTATCGAGCCACCTCAGGTTTCAGAGCCTAGATAAGACCGCAACCTCCGTACCCTGTATAGTTATGCCCCTGGTGTCAGTGATATAATTGGTTTCTAGTAATTTAATAGTCTATGTTGCGTTTGTATTTTTGCTATATATAACTTTTTGTATGCAAAATGGAAGTCTCTGACAGGTTCAATTTCACACATTTAACACACAATATAAACAACTGTAGTCATGTAAGGTCCCGGCAAGTTTATTGTAACGGTTGTATGAATGAAGCAGAGGCAGTCTTCATGATGTTACCGCTCCGTACAACGTCCCAATATATTATTGATGCATGAAAAGAAACAATGGAGATGGTGATTTACAAACCCTCCTGCTTTTGTATTCATTGCATTGGTACATCTGCCACATCGAACTCTATGGAATTCTTTATTACTCGGTAAGTAAAACATCATTCATTTTTAAACTGCAATTTCTGGAATGTGTTTGAAAAGTCTGAATGCCCTGTCAGAAAAGAGGGGCGAGATCATAAGTGAAATCTGTTTCCCCGAGTGGATTACACCACAATTTAATTTAATCATGCCGCTCTTGTCGTCTTCATTTTTCTCTCTGATCAGTGAGTCTGACACTTCTATTCTCGGATATCAAGTGTAGTTTACGATGAGTTCACAATTTACATTGCGTACGCCTGTCCTACTCTTTGCTATTAGGACGGTTTCCAAATGCTACGTAGAAAATAATAGACATTACAATGGCACTAAAGGAAAGCAAAAACATCAGATTCTTTCAAAAGAAGGAAGGCGAACATACTGCCAGCAATGCCTAGAAGAGTCAACCATAGAATCAAATATGTTCTTGGGTTCAAGGGTCTCTGGAGTAAGTGACACTAGAAAGGATGCTAAATTTTGCATTGATTGATGATAAACGAAGACGGACTGAGAGTAGTCTGGGCAATAATGACCACGGGCCCCTTACCAACCACCATAATTATTTTATACAAGTCAACTTAACGGAATGACTGAGCAGTAAAACCCCACGTGAAAACACTTCAGTGGGTTGTCAACTTCTATTGCCCATGTGTCCTTTGGCCGGTCCACCACTGATGGGACGCCATGGACAAGTCTAATTTGTTCCTTCGATGAGGTAGTTAGGCTGAAGTTATATAATCTCAAATTCATATCATGATGCAGCTAGAGGGCATTATTTTCAAATAATTATAATTTTTTCTTTAGGGTTGGGTAGAAAAGGGTTGATTCCATCTCTCAATTCTACCAACTGGGCAGTGAATCCCTTTCTTATGGATAACAAGGCCTCTTATTCATCGAACAGAGACATTTCATCATGGTGGACGTATCTTTGACCCATCTTGAGGACTATCGGAAATGCTTGTTGACTTTTACCTCTAGGACCTAATTCTTAGACCAACTATCAGATTCGAGTATATATGGTCTGAGCTATTTAGGTCATAGAATTTAAACACCTGATCTACAATCTTGGAATTCAAATGTCAGCAGTGAATACATACAAGAAGATAATGGGGGAATAACCGGGTAAGAATTGAAGAACCTAGAACCTTAGAATTTGCTTGAAGCCAAGGAACTTCTAGTAACCCTATGGGGAATGTTCTAGGTCTTCTCATAGTACGTCCAGAATAAGATAAAGCTTCAATTAGAATAAATTCAACCAAACCTTCAATCAAGTAATCTATGTCTATAGCTCATTTAGGGAATACAAGCAGCGGACACAGGGCTCAGTTGGAAGCCACAAAGGAAAATAAGTCTTAATGGGTCCTCCCTGTTCTATACAGCACTAGTCTATTTATGTTAAACTATCAAATAATCAAAAATGTTAACCATAGAAACAATTTACCTTTCACTAGATGTTTTGTTATAACCCTTCCCAAACCCCTTGGGAAATTATTGTACATCAAAAACATAATTACATTTTTTATTCCTCCAGAACAGGTCACTTGGCGATATGCGATTCCACAGATGTTGTAAAGTTCAGAAATCTGACAATAGGCTCCACGAGCAGTTTAATTAATTGGAATAACGCTAATGGGGTTAAGTGAGATCTTTGATATTTTTTATACTTTGTTTACAATTAATATTTTTAATTGCTTTGAATTGCCATCATTCCTTTCATTCTTTACCTCTATTTCTGTGAACCATATTGACCTGAATGGCTTATGCCGAAGAAAGTATCATGGTCGTATAAACTTTATCAGGCTCAAGTTTTTATTTAAGGGGTTTAAGGTTTAGGGCCGTATAGGCGAGCAGAGGAGCTTAGTTAGATAAATACAAGTGGACGCTTTGCGCTCTAGCACCTGGGAGATGATCCCTCTCAATTAACTCAAGCAGAAATCCAACATTATAATCTGCAGGTGAAAGGTTAAAAAGAAGGGACTTGCATTTATGATGTCATTCATACCCAAACTTGCTGAGGATCTGTACTCAAAACGGGAACACAAAAAAAAGTGCGCCCCTTTGCCTATGGACTACTAAAATACAGCCTCCTATGTACAAGAAAATAACTACTATAATACTGCCCCCTATGTACAAGAATATAACTACTATAATACTGCCCCCTATGTACAAGAATATAACTACTATAATACTGCTCCTATATACAGGAATATAACTACTATAATACTGCCCCTTATATACAAGAATATAACTACTATAATACTGCCCCTATATACAGGAATATAACTACTATAATACTGCCCCCTATATACAAGAATATAACTACTATAATACTGCCCCTATATACAAGAATATAACTACTATAATACTTCCCCTATATACAAGAATATAACTACTATAATACTGCCCTCTATATACAAGGATATAACTACTATAATACTGCCCCTATATACAAGAATATAACTACTATAATACTGCTCCCTATATACAAGAATATAACTACTATAATACTGCTCCTATATACAAGAATATAACTACTATAATACTGCTCCTATATACAAGAATATAACTACTATAATACTGCTCCTTATATACAAGAATATAACTACTATAATACTGCCCCCTATATACAAGAATATAACTACTATAATACTGTCCCTATATACAAGAATATAACTACTATAATACTGTCCCTATATACAAGAATATAACCACTATAATACTGCTCCTATATACAAGACTATAACTACTATAATACTGCCCCTATATACAAGAATATAACTGCTATAATACTGCCCCTATATACAAGAATATAACTACTATAATACTGCCCCTATATACAAGAATATAACTACTATAATACTGCCCCTATATACAAGAATATAACCACTATAATACTGCCTCCTATATACAAGAATATAACTACTATAATACTGCTCCTATATACAAGAATATAACTACTATAATACTGCTCCTATATACAAGAATATAACTACTATAATACTGCCCCTATATACAAGAATATAACTACTATAATGCTGCCCACTATATACAAGAATATAACTTCTATAATACTGCCCCCTATATACAAGAATATAACTACTATAATACTGCCCCCTATATACAAGAATATAACTACTATAATACTGCCCCCTATATACAAGAATATAACTACTATAATACTGCCCCTATATAAAAGAATATAACTACTATAATACTGCCCCTATATACAAGAATATAACTACTATAATACTGCTCCTATATACAAGAATATAACTACTATAATACTGCTCCTATATACAAGAATATAACTACTATAATACTGCTCCTATATACAAGAATATAACTACTATAATACTGCCCCTATATACAAGAATATAACTACTATAATACTGCCCCTATATACAAGAATATAACTACTATAATACTGCTCCTATATACAAGAATATAACTACTATAATACTGCCCCTATATACAAGAATATAATTACTATAATACTGCCCCTATATACAAGAATATAACTACTATAATACTGCTCCTATATCCAAGAATATAACTACTATAATACTGCCCTCTATATACAAGAATATAACTACTGTAATACTGCCCTCTATATACAAGAATATAACTACTGTAATACTGCCCCCTATATACAAGAATATAACTACTATAATACTGCTTCTATCGACTTGGAGACTTTTCTTATTTGACTGGATTTGTTTTCAGCAGATTATAGAACTTGTATTTATCATAGTTTATCTCAAGAACTGCAGTGCTGATAAATTTTCTTCAATCTTCTTTTTCTATGAGAATTCATGTCATGTAGCCAAAAAAAGAGTTTTCTTGTTTGGGAAAAGAAATATTGTCTCACTTCAGAGATTTGTTGTATTTTTCATTCTCTGCAAATTACCAATAATTGTTCTGTCACTTTGACTTTTGTAAAAATGATTTTTTGAGTCGGAGTCTTTCTGTAGGGACTAAGCCAAGACATCAATGCATCAAGAATAAACTGAGAGCAATCCTCACATGGAAGTTACCAGCTGTCATCCATTTTCTCATATTAAATATATTCCCTTTGGCCACTGTTTGCAAGTACAAAGTGAGTGCAGCATCTTCAAGTTTCCTTTTATTACTGGCATAATAGGCAGATAAACTATTTCTGGATATGAGACACCGTCAAGATGATGGGCTCAGAATTTGTTGAAATTACGATGCCGTTGACTTGGTTATTTCCCAAAGGAGTCAATTTGACGATGAAAAAATTATGGTTAGTTATACTAACACGTCTTTAATTGTGCCCTCCCTCCTTGTGTTATTATGTAACCCTTTGTGCCAACAAGACGGGCTCTCTGAATGCAGATTTTTTTCCTTTCCAGTAGTCAGTCTCTGGTGGTTTGACATCATGTACAAATAACATGTACAAGCACATACAGACAAGATGGGAGACTGAGTGGTTGACCCACTGGGCAGAGGTCCCACAGTTGAGGGAGCCCATAGGTCCTCCTGTCCTGTAGTTCCCATTTGCTAATTTCAATTAAAATGGCTTACATCCATGATCTCCAACCAGTGACTCGAGAGACACATTTGGCTCTCGGGCTTCGTGCATGTGGCTCCTCAGCTGTTAGTACCTCCAGATACTATGGCGCCCTAGTGGAACCAGAAAGGTCATAGCATTACTTGCACTTGGTACCAGGGCTAAAACGATACCACTGGTAGTAACACTAGGGTTGGCTATTTTTTCCAGACCCAAATTGTTAACAAAAATATCTTCTGTATCATCCTTCTACTGGATATACCTGGAGACCGTTTTAGCTCCCCCTCTTATTCCTGATTTTAAATTCGAGAACAATAGTTTTCAAAAATGGGATGGAGCTTCAGCTTCTTTACCTCTGGATAAGAGATAGAAGTCAATCTTCCCCTACTGTGTAGACTATAATTCACACTAAGTAAAACCAAGTCCCGATCATTTAGCTAAGCCCCACCTTTTTCCAACTCCGCAACCAAAACACAGAGAACACCAAGCACGAAAGACCCCTTCTCTTTTTAATAGATTTCTACAACACTTACAGCATCCTCGATAGACTGGCAGCTTGGCAAGTTTTTGGTTTACATTTTTTTTCTCACTTATTTTAAGGTGTACTGTTCCTTTAAAGCTGATCTTTTTGTTTTTAATTTTGATAAATGTATTCAATAGGTGTTCCAGTCAAATTTACCGTAAAAGGAAAACACTTTCTGATCTCTAGTGTTTAATAAATGTTAAAGACGCGACACGATTGCTTGCCGCCAACAAATGCAATTAGCTGTTATAGTCTTCTCCCAAGTTATGATGGAACAGAACATTTTAGCTTTCATCTCTGCTGTTTGCGCAAATTAAATGTAAAGTCTTTTTTTTTTAAATCTGAAAAGTATAATATTCCTCTGGTTTGAATCCTATTAAAATGAAATTAACATTATTTTCTTTAGTATATAATATGCCTGTGGGACAGCAAAGTGGAAATAAGAAGGAAAGTCAATCAGCGCTCTCTACTGCTGGGAGATTAAAGGCAGCTGGAGGCTTCGTAGAGCAGAAGACAGTCCTCAACGGGGGACCACAGCATGGATTATAGTATGTTCCATGTATGTGTGGATGTTTGACCATAGAAATCGTGATCCTATTTCCGGTCTTCAGATACATTCCTTGATCTGCTATTACTGATAGGTTGAAGATACCGCTGGATACATGTATGGTCGAAAGTGGAAAATTTCACCCGAAAGTCTGGTTTTCTACTATCCTATGAGTCCATTCATGACATATCCACAGTATCATGCATCAGTGGCAACTTTTTGGATTGAAATCAATGTAGAGGTGGCTGCCAAGCTCTCTTTATTGAAATCTATAGGTGTTGCGGAAAAAGCGTTTTCCCGATGGTGGTTGAATAAAACAAATGATCAAAGGGGATATATAGTTTCAAAAACTATTTTCAAACACTCCATTGGTTAATAGTTAATAGACGGAGGTCTTCCATTCAGAACCACCATCAGTTAGCCATCAGAGTGTAGAGCATCTACAAAGAGTGACTCTGGAGGACCCAACACGTCTCTTCATTACTTGGGCAGCCCATTGATTTTAATGGGTATCTGATGGTTCTTACTGCAGGGTTTCCCTGTAGATTACAGCTGATAACTAGGGGTCCCAGCAGTGGGGCAATCTGTTATCAGATTATTTTTAGTGGATCCTTCCAACCAAAAGGGATTGTAAACAGCTGGCCACCTCTGCACCACTAATGTTCTTTACAAATAGTACCATCCATTCCATGTCCATGCCTCGATGATTGTTCCACCATGGTTTCTTGTGCCACCATGTGCCCCTTCATTTTTCTTATTTTTTAACATTTATAAAGCCATGATTCCTGAAGGTCTCAATCCTACTTTCCCTTCTCTAAAATGCAAAATATTATAAGAAACCGTATGAGATCATCTTAGAGCATATTTCAAATGTTGCTGTGGACAAGACTGAAGAGGACTATTATAGATGTATCTGTTGAAATACTGGGAAATGCAGAGACATTATTAGTCCTTGATGCCACTAGTGTTTGAAGTGATCGAGCTAAGGAATCTACATGGTCCTCAATCTCCTTTCTTTTCTTTTTTTTTTTTTTAAATCTTCTTGCATGGAGACAACAAGCCGATACTACCACTAAGGCTATGAATTTAGGTTAGTGTATTTAGTCCTTAAAGGGGATCGGTCCCCTCTGCGGACATGTCTGTTTTAGTAACTTCTTGTATTTCCCATGAAATCACAATTTTAGAACATATTTTCTTAGACCTCTGTGATGTGATATTCCCCTATTATTCCTCCTAGCAATGTATGAATAAATTAACAACTGGGTGTTGCCATTCCCCCTGTCAAAGGGGCATGTCCATACACACTCTTACTCTGTCAGCACTGATTGGACAATGTCAGTTTGTGTAGGGACACACCCACAACTGGTAACAACCAGTAGTCTAATTATTCATATTTCCCTAGGAAAAAACACAATGATGAGTTCCTTAGAAAAGATGCTCCAGACTTATTATTTAAAGGGGAATGCCATTATTTACTAAATCAGATATGTCAGGAGAAATGATGTGTCCTCTTTAAGGGACAAGTCCTTTTAAGTTTATCTTAAAACATCTTAGCTAAAACTACCACAAATTCCATTTATGAAAGGTCTGCAGGACTCTGAATAGCCTCTTAATACCTTTGGTACCTGTGGAATGTCATAAATGGTTAGGCTTGTGGTAATGTCAAGCAGCTCCTGAAAGGGACTTCATTTTTATCTTTGCTATAAGGTTCCCTGTCCTTTTTGAACACCATTGGCTCTTTCTGATGTAATATAATAAGCCAATTAGATACCTCCCTCTTGCTGATCCCCTCTCACATCATGCAGTCTCACAGACACACTGAGGGAGAGATACTGTAGCTGCATCCCCCTCCTCCCTGTCTTCTGCTTACTTTATTACACCAGATGGATTTTTTGTTAGACAGGAAATTTGTGAACAATTACAAACCACCTGCTGGAAGGTGAGGAAGATGCTGCTTTCCCCTAAGGGCTAGTTCACACGGAGTATTTTAGCTTTGTTTTTGACCTGGTAACTACATCGGAAACAGCACCAAAAAACTCCCAAAATTGCCTCCCATTGATTTTAATGGGAGGCCGAGGCGGTTTTTTCGCGCAAGCGGTGTTCTTTTTTGAGCTTTTCCGTCTCTGACCTCCCATTGACATCAATCATCCTGACGGAATTTTGAGGCAGATTTTTCCGCCTGCAAAAAAACCCAGTGTGAACAGGGCCTAATAGGCTATGCTTTACATTGTGCCTCGGAAGAAAAATAGAAGGAAAGCAGCTGATGTGATAAAATGAATTCTTCCTTAACGTAAAAAAACCTCATTTTAATTCTAGACTTTCCAGCCACCTGTTTCGTGTTCGCATTTACTCCGGTTACCATGGTAACTGATGAAATATTTTGCGTATGGAATTTTCATTAACAATCTTCATCATTTTCAAAGACTTACATCAAAATGTCAGATAAAATTAACCAGTTACGCAGTATAAATTTAATATGTATAAATGTCAACCTTGTATATAGATTGTTTATCTCTCACTTGTTCTCCGGGTTGCGTCTTGCAAATGATCTGCAGAGAAAACCGACTGCTACAATTATCATGAAATAAATTCTGCACGCTTCCTCCAATATCAATGACCATTATAGATCATTGAATAAGTCAGATTTGTGTCCCAAATTTACGCCGTTTACCGTGCGGTATAAATAACACAATAATTTTATTCATTGGGTTGTTACAATTGCAACGATCCCAAATTCATATGGTTTTCTTATGTTTTACCACTTTTACACAGTAAGAACTCTTTTTTTAAAAAATTTTTTGTTTTTGTGTCTCTATATTTGAAGAGCCATAACTTTTTTATTTTTCCGCTGATGCAGTTGCATGAGGGCTTTTTATTTTTTGGCGGGACGACTTGTCGTTTTTATTGGTACCGTTTTGGAATAGATGCAACTTTTTATCACATTTTTTTTTTTCAGGCAGGATTCACCGAAAACCGCAATTCTTGCATTGTTTTTTATTTTCTTTTTTTATGACGTTCACCGTGCGGGTTAAATCTCGTAATAACTTTATAGCTGGGGTAGTTATGGACGCTGCGATACGAAATATGTGTAACTTTTTTAACTTTATTTTGTTTTTTTTTAAATAATAAAGCAGTTTGTAAGGGGAAAAAGTGGGTTTTTAATTTTTTTTTTCCACTTATTTATTTTTATTAACTTTAATCAACTTTTTTATTAACTTTTTTACTAGTCCCACTAGGGGACTTCACTATGCGATCCTCTGATCGCTTTTATAATACACTGCAATACTTCTGTATTGCAGTGTATTAGTGCCTGTCCTTTTAAAATGGAATAAATTTATTAGGCCCCCGGCTGCCATAGAAGACACTGACACCCTGCAATCACATGTAGGGTGTCAGTGGGATGAGAGGGAGCTCCTTCCCTCCCTCTCTCAAAACCACTCAGATGCGGCGCTCGCTGTTGAGCGCCGCATCTGAGGGGTTAAACGGGCGAGATCAATACTGACATGGATCTCGCCCGTTAGAGCAGGGCTGCTCCCTTCTCTGAGCTCCCTCTGGTAGCTGAGAGCAGGGAGTTTTAACGGCTCCCTGTTCTGTTTATTTATTCCGATGCAGCGCCGTAAAAAAGCTATTGCATCGGAATAAAGCCCGTTAGTGGCCGCCGTAAAAACACCTATGGGCGGTCACTAACGGGTTAAGAACATTCCTGTTTTCTCTTATAGGAGATCGGGAAACATCAAGGATAGAGTTGTGAGATCGGACGCAGGACGACTGAAGGTTAAAACGCAATTGGGAATTTATAGACTAGCGCGCAAGGGCTGCTTACCATGCCTTAGATGCGTTAACTTTGGCGCCTCAACCAACATAGATATACAATTAGGAAAAAGAGGATGGACCTTCCGGTCTCAAACCATTTAATGGATTTCCATCATACTGAGCGACAATTGAAATTTTGGATCATTGACCATGTGCCCCCATTGAGGAGGGGTGGAAATAGGGAGCATATCCTGAAACGTAAAGAATTAGAGTGGACACATAGATTGAGGACCCTTTAACCCCATGGGATGAATGTAGACGTTAAAGTGGGAGGTGTGATATAGGTTGGTTTGCCTTATGGTCGGTCCTGCTGTTCTTTTTCGCGCCTGCTGTTTCTGTGTTTCAATGTCATTTATACCCTCTTGGGTTTTCGAGTGCTATTATGTTGCTTTATTAAATTTTTTAATTTTTTTTGTTTTTGATTCATTTGATTTTTAACACTTTTGACTGCACTTATTTGTACTTTTCTGAGGATACTCACCTGAATTCACTGGCATTTCTTGTATTGCTTGTGCAAAATAAAATGTTTATATTTTGTTTTTCTATATAGATTTGGTGTTTTCGGATCGATGTGAGAGCACTGATATTTGGGTTATACTCACAGTCCTGGTTTTAATATAACATCTTCTCTTTATCTTGGGCCAGGATTAGCGGTAGTGTACAATTATATACATGGTATCGTTCAGACTAGCGTGCGCTGACTGATGCCATTCTTCAGCTCCTTCGATAAACACAGATACTTGTTGATCCCAAAGGCGGACAGAGGTCTCCATGGTGGACATATGGACCCTTATATAGGACCCATTGTCTTATATTGACCACGGCTGATGGTCTCCTTTCTTTTACTTGGGGAGAGGTGACCGCTTGCTTAGCCTGGTTGATTCTCTAATAATGTGTCATTACGCAGTTCTAGTTCTTTTGAACTGTTGGTCGGCGTATTTCTTTGCCCCCTGTGATGTGGCACTATGTGTTTAGACGATCGTGCCCCATGATCCGCTGTACTTTCCATAATTGGGTGATGCTATATGTGTTTATGTTGTTCCATATACTACAGCTCTATATGTGTTTACCCATCAGCGGTTATTTTTTATGGCTATCGCTATTACTGACTCGTTGTTGAATCTTTGTCAGTGCTTTAAAGTGGTTGACAACTGCTGACCTATGCACCGCATAGGTCATCATTATAGTATCAGTTCGGGTCCGGCACCTGGACCCCGCACAGTTCAGCTGCTCCGGTTGCCTGCCGGCATCAGATGTTTTTGCACATTATGGGAGGTGCGGAGCCGGAAGCAGTTGGCTCCGTACATTGCATAGGAGAGATAGATAGATAGATAGATAGATAGATAGATAGATAGATAGATAGATAGATAGATATGAGATAGATAGATAGATATGAGATAGATAGATATGAGATAGATAGATATGAGATAGATAGATATGAGATAGATAGATATGAGATAGATACATAGATAGATAGATAGATAGATAGATAGATAGATAGATAGATAGATATGAGATAGATAGATATGAGATAGATAGATAGATAGATAGATAGATAGATAGATAGATAGATAGATAGATAGATAGATAGATAGATAGATAGATAGATAGATAGATAGATATGAGATAGATAGATATGAGATAGATAGATATGAGATAGATAGATAGATAGATAGATAGATAGATAGATAGATAGATAGATAGATAGATAGATAGATAGATAGATAGATAGATAGATATGAGATAGATAGATAGATAGATAGATAGATAGATAGATAGATAGATAGATGAAACAACATTTGATGTATGTGTATACAGATATCTATAAATACTATATAATAAATCATCAGATAAAATCTTTTATACATAAATTATAAAAAAGAAAAGATAAAATGTTTGTGTTTCCAGTTTTTTCCTTCTTGATTCTCATTCCGCTCAGCTCTCCTTTCTGCTTGGAGTAGCCGCAGTCTCCTTTGCTATCTAACTGTCCCCTCTGGCAAAAACAGAAATGAACAACAAGCACTTCACAAAACTCGTGTCGATCACATTCTCTAAAGCGCTAAACAGTCTTTTTATTTTTTCATTCTTTTTTTTAAATGCCTATTATAGAGGATTGAAGCAAATGTTACCTGAAATGCCACAACAGCCCCGAGCACACGACGCAGTGACAACAGATTGGCAGAGGAAGTAAAAGAGCAAAATGTAAATAGATTTTGTTAATTCAATATGCTCTGCGGTGACCCCGGTACTTTCTGTGCAGAACATTGGCAGGTCCGATACAAATGAAAGATATTTATCTCTTCCTGTCCAGTGCAAGTACCTGAACCAAAATGAAGAGGCAAAAAGAGAGAAATGCATAATTTATGTTAGAAAGAAAATATCTAGCGTATGGCTCATGATAGCAGAACTTAAACTCAGCTAAGAAGACCACGGGGAGCTGGAAATACCTTGCAGCACTCATGAATGAACAGCAAAAACTTCTAATAAAGCACAATATACACCTAAGGCGATAGAAGTTACCCACATTTTTAAGGCGATTGTAATGTAATGTTTCATATATATTGACCAAACACAATGCACAGATAAGGTGAACGTCCGCCCTAGAATATAACTACTATACTGCCCCCTATGTACTAAAAAAGAATTACAAAAATGCTGCACTATATGTATAAGAATGTAACTACCATAATAGTGTTCCTATGAACAAAGATGTTACTACTATAATACTGCCTCCTATGTACAAGAATATAACAACTATAATACTGCCCCCTATATACAAGAATATAACTACTATAATACTGCTCCTATATACAAGAATATAACAACTATAATACTGCTCCTATATACAAGAATATAACTACTATAATACTGCCCCCTATATACAAGAATATAACTACTATAATACTGCCCCTATATACAAGAATATAACTACTATAATACTGCTCCCTATATACAAGAATATAACTACTATAATACTGCTCCTATATACAAGAATATAACTACTATAATATTGCTCCCTATATACAAGAATATAACTACTATAATACTGCTCCCTATATACAAGAATATAACTACTATAATACTGCTCCTATATACAAGAATATAACTACTATAATACTGCCCCTATATACAAGAATATAACTACTATAATACTGCCCCCTATATACAAGAATATAACTACTATAATACTGTTCCTATATACAAGAATATAACTACTATAATACTGCCCCCTATATACAAGAATATAACTACTATAATACTGTTCCTATATACAAGAATATAACTACTATAATACTACCCCCTATATACAAGAATATAACTACTATACTACTGCCCCTATATACAAGAATATAACTACTACAATACTGCTCCTATATACAAGAATATAACGACTATTATACTACCCCTATATACAAGAATATAGCTACTTTAATACTGCCCCCTATATACAAGAATATAACTACTATAATACTGCCCCCTATATACAAGAATATAACTACTATAATACTGCCCCCTATATACAAGAATATAACTACTATAATACTGCTCCTATATACAAGACTATAATGACTATTATACTACCCCTATATACAAGAATATAGCTACTATAATACTGCCCCCTATATACAAGAATATAACTACTATAATACTGCTCCATATATACAAGAATATAACTACTATAATACTGCCCCTATATACAAGAATATAACTACTATAATACTACTCCCTATATACAAGAATATAACTACTATGATACTGCCCCTACATACAAGAATATAACTACTATAATACTGCTCCCTATATACAAGAATATAACTACTATAATACTGCCCCTATATACAAGAATATAACTACTATAATACTGCCCCTATATACAAGAATATAACTACTATAATACTGCTCCTATATACAAGAATATAACTACTATAATACTGCCTCTATATACAAGAATATAACTACTATAATACTGCCTCCTATATACAAGAATATAACTACTATAATACTGCCTCCTATATACAAGAATATAACTACTATAATACTGCCTCCTATATACAAGAATATAACTACTCTTATACAGCCCCCTATATACAAGAATATAACTACTATAATACTGCCCCCTATATACAAGAATATAACTACTATAATACTGCTCCTTTATACAAGAATATAACTACTATAATACTGCCCCTATATACAAGAATATAACTACTAAAATACTGCCCTATATATACAAGAATATAACTACTATAATACTGCTCCTATAAACAAGAATATAACTACCATAATACTGCCCCCTATATACAAGAATATAACTACTATAATACTGTTCCTATATACAAGAATATAACTACTATAATACTGCTCCCTATATACAAGAATATAACTACTATAATACTGCTCACTATATACAAGAATATAACTACTATAATACTGCCCCCTATATACAAGAATATAACTACTATAATACTGCCCCCTATATACAAGAATATAACTACTATAATTATCTTTTTTATTTGAAAACTTGCAACAAATTAATACAATATTGCAATACACTCATAACATAAAGAAAATAAATATTTGTCTCTTAATAACATCACAATCATTAAACAAACCATAATATATGAATATTGCACCAGTATAGATTGTTTCAACTATTTTTCATGATATTATTCTAGACAGTATTACAGGAGAGTTCTTCTTTATTAGTGCCCGGGCAGCATCGCACACACCACAGATGAGACACGGTCACCACATTTATGACATATAGTGAACCTCTATGATATAAACGGAGTTCGCGGTAGATTTCTCCATACAGCAGCTGAGAGTTTCACTGTCCCACTAGATGTGGTGACTGCAGGGACACAGCACGGACATTACTCTGTAGATAAGTCTCTTGTATAAAGATGACATTGGTTTTGTCGTCAGACAGACGCTGGAATATCGCCCGCCGCTTGCTCCTATTCTTCACACTGTTCACATTGATGGAGGTGATTTTCAGCCTCATCTTGGTTAAATGTCTTTCCTACTTTTTTTCCTTCTTCCACTGATATGTCCCGTTACACCCCATCTTTTGGTGGACATTGGGGGGTCAGCGTCCTCATCCTGAGGTTCGTCATCTGGGTTGTGTGAGGAGACTTGCTCCAGCTCTGCTTCTTCTTCCAGGTCATCTTCCCCCAGCGCACAGTAACGTCCCCCAGTTATCGCCAGCACTGGAGACTCCGGTGATTTCTTTGCAGCAGTGATTTTTTTCCTAGAAGAATCATCTGTTTTACTTCTCCTTTTAACCGTCTGAAATCCCTCCTCATCCATACTGGTCGCTGCGGCTGGATCAGCTGGTTTTTTACTGGTCGCTGCGGCTGGCCCAGCTGGTTTTTTACTGGTCGCTGCGGCTGGATCAGCTGGTTCCTTACTGGTGTGGGGCAGATGTTTGGTGACAGAGTGACTGGATATTTTACTTTTAGCATGCCCTCTATTTTCAGTGGCTGGTGACACTTGTGCAGCATCCACAGATGGGACATTCGTCTCTGGAGCAGGGTCTCTGGTACTTCGGCTCACATCATCATTGGGGTTTCCAGGTTCTGGGGTTGTATCTACACATATGGAGACATCCTCCTGCTCTTCCTCCATGGCTTCTTTAAAGGTCTCCTCTTTATTATGTTCTGCATGTGGACACTCCCGGAATGTATGTCCAGGTCCTAAGCACAGGTTACAGATGACAGGTCCTCTACAATCGTCCTTCACATGCCCAAACTGACCACATAGTGAGCACTTAATACGGGAACAGTTGAATGCCAGGTGCCTGCCCCCACATCTATGGCACAGTCTCGGTTGACCAGGGTAGTAACATACGCCTCTCTCCGAGCCCAGGTAGAAGGAGTGCGGCAGATGTCTGGACACTCCATTCTCCTGAACCAGCTGGATCTTGACAGAATATCCTCCATTCCAGATCTCCTCCTCATCATAGATCTTTGTTGGCAGTCTCTTCACCTCACAATATCTGCTCAACCAGTGCTGCAAATCTGCCAGAGCCACCACCTCAGACTGGAACAGGACGGTGGCGGTGACTACCTGGGGTTTAGTCAGCTGGATGACATGTAGATGCTCCCACATCGCGTGCTCCTTTGTATCGTTATAAATACTCCAGAACAAGTCTAGACTATATTGCAGCTTGAAACTGATGTCATAATTCCTGCTGGAGGGAACGTGGATCAGAGCGAACACCTCAGAAGCTTTAAACTTCATAAACTCCTTCAACAAAACTTTCCCAATGTGGAGTCTGGAGGGGAGGTTTTCCTCTGGTCCTGAGTACCTGATTCTGACCGCGTTCCTCCTCTGAGGTGTGGGGTTAGTCGGTCTTGTGACGCTGGAGAACAGTCTCCTGTACTGAGGTCTGTCAGCAGGTGGGTCAGGACTGGACCTCTCCTCAGCTGATTGTACTGCAGAACCTCCTGTGTCTGCTCCTAATCGCTGTGTAACCTGCACTCCATTCACTGACACTGCGGGCGGCTGAACCTCCAGAACAGGGTCTGCAATGTCCGCCTCAGCCTGTGCCGCTGGTTCATCAGATATCAGACTGTCAATCACCGCGCTGAGCGAGGTCTCACTTATAATATCAGTATATGCGGCACTTTCTTGCTCAATCCCAGGAGTGCCACTCGCATTCACTTCATCAGTACTGCACATAGAGTCTACTGCAGTTAACCCCTCGTCAGCTGGCACACATTTCTCTGCAGCTTTAGCAGCATTTGTGTTGGCTGATTGCACAGACCCCACACATGATGAGAGATGTGATCCTCCAGCCACCGCACACTCATATCTTCCAGGGTTTACCTGCTCCACAATATTATAGTCAGTGTCTTTTTTTGCAATAATATTTTTTCTCTTCACAGTTTGGGCTCTGGTCTCCCTTTTGTTCTCAATTGCCCAGTTCTTTATTTTGGGTACTGTGCATGATTCTTTCTGCAATCTCTCCTTCAATATCACCAGCTCACGTGTGCAAACATCCAGACACTCACATTTCATCAGCTTTGCCTTTGGATCAGTCTCTTGGTTAATTTCAGTTCTCAATTTGCGAACTTGCATTTCCATTTTAAAGATATTTTTCTTTGTCATTTTTGTGCACAATTCACCAACATCATGAGATTCAGTTGACTCACCAGCCACCATTTCCAGATCATCACCTCCACCATCTCCATGCTGCAGACCAAACTCCAGACTCTGGGCTTTCCCAGGATCATCAGCCCAGGACCCCTCCCCTCCACCTGGGTCAGAAGCCATGCATAGTCCTAACAGGGAGCTCACAAGCACACGTCTATCCTCTCCTATGGACAAGAATAGAACTACTATAATACTACCCCCTATATACAAGAATATAACTACTATACTACTGCCCCTATATACTAGAATATAACTACTACAATACTGCTCCTATATACAAGAATATAACGACTATTATACTACCCCTATATACAAGAATATAGCTACTTTAATACTGCCCCCTATATACAAGAATATAACTACTATAATACTGCCCCCTATATACAAGAATATAACTACTATAATACTGCCCCCTATATACAAGAATATAACTACTATAATACTGCTCCTATATACAAGACTATAATGACTATTATACTACCCCTATATACAAGAATATAGCTACTATAATACTGCCCCCTATATACAAGAATATAACTACTATAATACTGCTCCATATATACAAGAATATAACTACTATAATACTGCCCCTATATACAAGAATATAACTACTATAATACTACTCCCTATATACAAGAATATAACTACTATAATAGTGCCCCTATATACAAGAATATAACTACTCTAATACAGCCCGCTATATACAAGAATATAACTACTATAATACTGCCCCCTATATACAAGAATATAACTACTATAATACTGCTCCTTTATACAAGAATATAACTACTAAAATACTGCCCTATATATACAAGAATATAACTACTATAATACTGCTCCTATATACAAGAATATAACTACCATAATACTGCCCCCTATATACAAGAATATAACTACTATAATACTGCTCTTATATACAAGAATATAACTACTATAATACATCCTCCTATATACAAGAATATAACTACTATAATACTGCCGCTATATACAAGAATATAACTACTATAATACTGCTCCTATATACAAGAATATAACTACTATGATACTGCCCCCTATATACAAGAATATAACTACTATAATACTGCTCCTATATACAAGAATATAACTACTATAATACTGCCCCTATATACAAGAATATAACTACTATAATACTGCCCCCTATATACAAGAATATAACTACTATAATACTGCTCCTATATACAAGAATATAACTACTATAATACTGCCCCCTATATACAAGAATATAACTACTATAATACTGCTCCCTATATACAAGAATATAACTACTATAATACTGCTCCCCTATATACAAGACTATAACTACTATAATACTGCTCTATATACAAGAATATATCATGTATATTACTGCCCCTAGTATTGTAAAGTCCTGAAAGGATGTGCATTCAAGTTCATAGTCCGACATAGACACATCCCAATTTTAGGTTACAATGTAAAATATCAAAATAGTAATATAATATTTTGGACAGTAATTGTATTCCACTTCGATATGAATAATACTGTAATTTATGGTAGACTGATGATTCTCCTGTACAAATAATCCAATGTATCTGCAGCTCTTGTGTCCCCGCCACTGATATGAATATGAAGCAGCAGACGTATAACTTGTACTTTACAGCAGTAATAGAGAGTAAGAGAACATTTTGCTCACTCAAGATTGTAAACATGTTTTTCTGCACGGCGAACTGATAGGAAATATTGTGCTATAAACTCCCAGCAATCTGAGCTGCGGCTTCGCGCTGCCTGGATATTATGGGATGAAGTTTAGGAGCAGACTGTGGTTCACGTTCTTTGTATCATTTTATATCACAGTAGGAAAACAGAACAACACGCTCTAATTACTATTTATATGTTCCATGAAATGCTAAAAGTATCAAATAAAGTTCTAGAATTTGTATTTTTCCCAGGACACTTAAGAAGAAATTTTGAGCTATTTTGTGGGTTGAATCAAATGCACTAATAATGCGGCCGATAACTCCACTAAGGCGCAGTACAATAGCTGCCTCCATGCTGAGGTACTTCAGTATAGAATATGATTTTCTGTATCCATCTATGAATGGGAAATCTGAAGAAAAAAAAGGAGTACAGGAAAGTATTGGCGCCTGTCGTTTTAGAAAAGACTTTTGAAAAAGATTTATGCTGCTTGTAGTATTGTGATTCAATGCACTAGCCGAACGGTCTCTCAACTCCCATTCAGGGAGGCATCCAAATGTGTGCCCGATAGTTGGCATTCAGTTTGCCATTTTAAATGGCGGCCAAATGGTTTTGGGTTGCCTTTTAACACATGCAGTGGCATCTTCTTCACCACAATGCCATGAGCATCTTAGCGATGCTCCTTATTAGGCTGGGTTCACACGTGGCGGAATTTCACTTGAATTCCGCTGCGGACACTCCGCAGCGTTAATCCGCAGCGGAGCCGTTTCTCCATTGACTTCCACTTCTATTTAGAAGTGTTCGTTTAGACGATGCGTAAAATTCCGCTGCGGAGCATAGGCTGCGGAGCGGAATTTGGTGTCCGCAGCATGCTCTGTCTGTTGCGGAGCAGTGGCGGACTGGTTGCGGACTCATGGCGGAATTTCTCCATTGACTTCAATGGAGATTCTAAATTCCGCAATGAAGTCCGCAGCTGTCATGTACATGTTATGTGTGCTGCGGATGCGTCTTGCTTTTTTAGGGCACGGCCAGACGTAGCGGATTTCCTCCGCAGCTGTCCGCATCAATGCCGCACCTAATCCGGGTTGCGGGTTACGGCTGCGGATCTGCCCAAAATGTGCAGTAAATTGATGCGGACTAGCTGCTGCGGACTGCGGAAAAAGTGCTTCCCTTCTCTCTATCAGTGCAGGATAGAGAGAAGGGACAGCACTTTCCCTAGTGAAAGTAAACGAATTTCATACTTACCGGCCGTTGTCTTGGTGACGCGTCCCTCTTTCGGCATCCAGCCCTACCTCCCTGGATGACGCGGCAGTCCATGTGACCGCTGCAGCCTGTGATTGGCTGCAGCCGTCACTTAGACTGAAACGTCATCCTGGGAAGCCGGACTGGAGACAGAAGATGAAGAAATGTCATGTTAAAAAAGCAAGACGCATCCGCAGCACACATAACATGTGCATGACAGCTGCAGACTTCATTGCGGAATTTAGAATCTCCATTGAAGTCAATGGAGAAATTTCGCCATGAGTCCGCAACCAGTCCGCCACAACTCTGCAACATCCATTGCATGCTGCGGTCACCAAATTCCGCTCCGCAGCCTATGCTCTGCAGCGGAATTTTACGCATCGTCTAAACGAACACTTCTAAATAGAAGTGGAAGTCAATGGAGAAACGGCTCCGCTGCGGATTAACGCTGCGGAGTGTCCGCAGCGGAATTGAAGTGAAATTCCGCCACGTGTGAACCCAGCCTTAACATGACATTTCTTCATTCTGGCTGGACCTATGTATTTCTAGGTCTACAGCCAGACTGAGGAAGTCAATGGGGCTCCCGGAATTACGGGAGCGTTGCTAGGAGACGTCAGTAAATAGTCACTGTCCAGGGTGCTGAAAGAGTTAAGCGATCGGCAGTAACTGTTTCTGCACCCTGGACAGTGACTACCGATCCCAATATATAGCAACCTGTAAAAAAATAGAAGTTCATACTTACCGAGAACTCCCTGCTTCTGTCTCCAGTCCAGCTTCCCAGGATGACGTTTCAGTCTAAGTGACGGCTGCAGCCGATCACAGGCCAATCACAGGCTGCAGCGGTCACATGGACTGCCGCGTTATCCTGGGAGGTCGGGCTGGATGCCGAAAGAGGGACGCGTCACCAAGACAACGGCCGGTAAGTATGAAATTCGTTTACTTTCACTAGGGAAAGTGCTGTCCCTTCTCTCTATCCTGCACTGATAGAGAGAAGGGAAGCACTTTTTCCGCAGTCCGCAGCAGCTAGTCCGCATCAATTTACTGCACATTTTGGGCAGATCCGCAGCCGTAATCCGCAACCCGGATTAGGTGCGGCATTGATGCGGACAGTCGCGGAGGAAATCCGCCACGTCTGGCCGTGCCCTTAAAGGGGTCTGTCCGGTGATAACTTCCCTTTAAGAAAAACAAACCAGTGGTTCCTTGGCCATATCAAGACGAAACTTCTACTGAAGCACAAATGACCAAACTGAAGGTTCATCTTAGGGTATGTTCACATGGCCTATTTTCAGATTTTTTTCGGCCCGTAAACGCCCCCTGAAAATGACTGAAATTATGGAGGTTGAACGCCTGCCCATTGATTTCAAACATGTGCCCATTGATTTCAATGGGAAAAACAGCGTTCTGATCCCACGGGCATTTTTTACGTGGCTATTTTTAAAAACGGAGCGTAAAAAAAAGGCCCCCATTGTGGAGAAACGCTGGTCAAATGGTCACCATGAGTCAAAAACGACTTGTTGTCCCATATTAATAGTAACATTCCAGAAGCGTGTGATTATCCAGGTTTTATTTTATAATGTTACATTGTATCTGAAGATCAGAAAAAATGACATGTGCCAGATTTGCAATGATGGAATTGCAAAACTGTAACTAGATATCTTACATTTCAGTAGACCAGTTACTTTCCTACTATTGAAAACATATTCAATTTACCGTATGTTTCGGACTATAAGACGCACCCAGGTTTTAGACAATAGAAAGTCGGAAAAAAAATATCATATTTTACTACTTTTACAAAGCAAAAACTATTTGTTCAAAAAAAATATTTGTTCTGTTTCACCACATTCGGAGAGCCATTTTTTGGTACATACGATTTTTTTTTTATCACTTTTTATTTTATTCCTTTTTTTTAATTTTTTACTTTGTGCTTGGGGTTTATTTTTTAAACTTTTAGTGTTTTTTACACTCCTGAAAATGTATCGAACTTTTTTTTTACACATTTTATTAGTTCCCCTAGGGGACTTGAACCAGCCATCATTAGATCGCTGGTACAATACACTTCAATACATGAATGAGTTACGGAAACAGCATAACTCGCTACACTGTTTCCGTAACTCCCATAGTAGTGAATGGCAGTTACAGAATCAGCGTAGTGTGAACTACTCTTGTTTCCATAACTACTATTCAGTTCTATCGGAGTTACGGAAATAGTGTAGCTCAGTGAGTTACGCTGTTTCCGTAACTCGACCATGTACGCTGTTTTTGAAGCTACCAAGTTCCGGAAACAGCGTAGCTCGCAGTCGTAATGTCTTAACGTAACTCCCATTCACTTCTATGGCAGTTACGCAAACAGCGTAGCTCAGCGAGCACTCGGCTGTTTCTGTAACTCCCGACTACCTAACCAGGAAGTGGCTGTGAGACAGCGGAGCAAGTAAGATAAAATGTGGTTTAAGGGGCCCCGTTGTAAAGGATCTGCCAGGCACAGCTTGTGTGTATACGCCCATAGGTAATCAGTCTGCACCTGCTTCTATGTCTGTGAGACTGACTCCATCTTCCACCACTCAGGATGGCAGGCTTAGGAGTGGGAGAGCCTATCACAGCCTGGCCAGACGGAGCTAGCTCCCGCCCTCTGTCTATTTATACCTGCCTTTCCTGTTCCTCCTTGCTTGTGATTATTCTCGTTTGGTTTCCTTGCCCTGCTGCAGCTTCTGAACTATTTGACCCTGCTTCATACTGACCCTGACTTACTGACTACTCTCCTGCTCTGCGTTTGGTACCTCGTACACTCCTGGTTTGACTCGGCTTGTTCACTACTCTCCTGCTCAGCGTTTGGTACCTCGTACACTCCTGGTTTAACTCAGCTCGTTCACCACTCTTGTTGCTCACGGTGTTGCCGTGGGCAACTGCCCCATTTCCCTTAGCTTTGTGTACCCTTGTCTGTTTGTCTGTCGTGCACTTACTGAGCGTAGGGACCGTCGCCCAGTTGTACCCCGTCGCCTAGGGCGGGTCATTGCAAGTAGGCAGGGACTGAGTGGCGGGTAGATTAGTGTTCACTTGTCTGTTTCCCCACCCCCTTCATTACATAATCACAAGCCCATATACCTAGGCTACCCTGGTCCCTCACACTACTATGGACCCCCTTGAGACCCTGGCTCAGCAAATGCAGGGTCTCTCCCTACAGGTCCAGGCCCTGGCTCAGAGGGTCAACCAGCCTGACGCTACGATGGTAGTGCCCCTCACCTCACCTCTTGAACCCCACCTCAAGTTGCCTGACCGGTTCTCAGGGGACCGGAGGAATTTTCTCTCCTTTCGGGAGAGTTGTAGGCTCTACTTTCGCTTAAAGCCTCACTCCTCAGGTTCTGAGAGCCAGCGGGTGGGTATAATTATGTCCCGGCTCCAGGAAGGGCCCCAAGAATGGGCCTTCTCCTTGGCTCCTGACGCCCCTGAACTTTAATCCGTTGATCTTTTCTTTTCTGCTCTCGGACTCTTTTATGACGAGACTGACAGGACTGCCTTTGCCGAGAGTCAGCTGGTGACCTTACGTCAGGGTAAGAGACCTGTTGAGGAGTATTGTTCTGACTTTAGGAAGTGGTGCGTAGCTTCTCGGTGGAATGACCCTGCCTTAAGGTGCCAGTTTAGGTTGGGTCTGTCGAACGCCCTGAAAGACCTGCTAGTTAGCTATCCCTCTTCTGACTCCCTAGACCAGGTTATGGCTTTAGCAGGTACGACTTGACCGACGTCTCAGGGAACGACAACTTGAACGTTTTTGTGTTTTCCCCCCTGACTCCCCCATGATGCCTCCCGAGGTCCCGTTGCTTCGCTCTTCCACGGAAGACTCGGAGGTACCTATGCAACTCGGGGCCTCGGTGTCCCCCCCACAATGTAGAGAGTTCCGCTTCTATTGTGGGGATGACAAGCATCAAGTGAACACCTGTCCTAGGCGTAAGAATAAGCAGCCGGAAAACTTCTGCGCCTAAGTGATCATTGGGGAGGTCACTTGGGCGCACAGGTATTTCCCGTAAATATGAAACGTAATAAAATTTTGCTTCCCTTTCATGTCTCTTTTGGTGGTAGGTCTGCTACCGGCAGTGCCTTCGTGGATTCAGGGTCTTCTGCTAATATCATGTCTGTGGAATTTGCTATGTCTCTAGCTATGCCTTTGATTGATTTGCCTAAACCTGTCCCGGTAGTGGGTATCGACTCCACTCCTCTTGCTAATGGTTATTTTACACTGCATACCACTGTTTTTGAACTCCTTGTTGGCTTTATGCATTTGGAGCAGTGCTCTATACTGTTGATGCAGGGATTATCGTCCGATTTGGTTTTAGGCCTTCCCTGGTTGCAGTTGCATAATCCCACGTTTGACTGGAATAATGGGGAGCTTACCAAATGGGGTAATGAATGCTTGACGTCATGTTTTTCTGTTAATTCTATTTCTCCCCCTGAGGAGGTGAACACGCTACCTGAGTTTGTTCACGACTTCGCTGATGTTTTCTCTAAGGAGGCCTCCGAAGTGTTACCTCCTCATAGAGAATACGATTGCGCTATCGATTTGGTACCAGGAGCTAAGCTCCCTAAGGGTAGGATATTTAATCTCTCTTGTCCCGAACGTGAAGCCATGAGAGAGTATATCCAGGAATGCCTGGCCAAGGGTTACATTCGCCCCTCTACTTCTCCGGTAGGTGCTGGCTTCTTCTTCGTAGGGAAGAAGGATGGTGGTCTTAGGCCATGCATTGACTACCGTAACTTGAATAAGGTCACAGTAAGGAACCAGTATCCCCTTCCTTTGATTCCTGATCTCTTTAATCAGGTTCAGGGGGCCCAATGGTTCTCTAAGTTTGATCTACGGGGGGCGTATAACCTTATCCGCATCAAAGAGGGGGATGAGTGGAAGACTGCGTTTAACACGCCCGAAGGTCATTTCGAATACCTCGTCATGCCCTTTGGGTTGTGTAATGCTCCCGCGGTCTTCCAGAATTTCATAAATGAGATTTTAAGAGATTACCTGGGGATATTTCTTGTAGTATACCTTGATGACATACTTTTGTTTTCCAAGGACTGGTCCTCCCACATTGAGCATGTCAGGAAGGTGCTCCAGGTCCTTCGGGAAAACAAACTGTTTGCTAAGACCGAAAAATGTGTGTTTGGGGTGCAGGAGATACCATTTTTGGGTCAAATCCTCACTCCTCATGAATTCTGCATGGACCCCGCCAAGGTCCAGGCTGTGGCGGAATGGGTCCAACCTGCCTCACTGAAGGCGTTACAGTGTTTCTTGGGGTTCGCTAATTATTACCGGAGATTTATTGCTAACTTCTCGGTCATCGCTAAGCCTCTTACGGACCTCACTCGCAAAGTTACTGATCTCCTCCACTGGCCTCCTGAGGCTGTCCAGGCTTTTGAGGTCCTTAAGAAGTGCTTTATCTCGGCCCCGGTGCTGGTTCAGCCCAACCAAATGGAGCCATTTATCGTGGAGGTTGACGCATCCGAGGTGGGAGTGGGGGCTGTCTTGTCCCAGGGTACCAGGTCCCTCACCCATCTCCGTCCGTGTGCCTACTTCTCCAGGAAGTTTTCGCCCACTGAGAGTAACTATGATATTGGCAACTGCGAACTTTTAGCCATTAAATGGGCATTTGAAGAGTGGCGCCACTTCCTGGAGGGGGCTAGGCACCAGGTAACGGTCCTTACCGACCACAAGAATCTGGTTTTCCTAGACTCTGCCCGGAGGCTAAACCTGAGACAAGCTCGATGGGCGCTATTTTTTACCAGATTCAACTTTTTGGTTACCTATAGGGCTGGGTCTAAAAATATTAAGGCTGATGCACTGTCGCGTAGCTTCATGGCCAGCCCTCCTTCGGAGGAAGATCCTGTTTGTATTTTGCCTCCAGGTATAATCATTTCTTCTATTGATTCTGATTTAGTCTCTGAAATTGCGGCTGATCAAGGTTCAGCTCCCGGGAACCTTCCTGAGAACAAGCTGTTTGTTCCCCTGCAATTCCGGCTAAGGGTACTTAGGGAAAATCATGACTCCGCACTAACTGGTCATCCAGGCATCCTGGGTACCAAGCACCTCATTGCCAGAAACTATTGGTGGCCTGGGTTGCCTAAAGACGTTAAGGCCTACGTCACCGCTTGTGAGGTTTGTGCTAGGTCCAAGACTCCCAGGTCCCGACCAGCGGGCTTACTATGTTCTTTGCCCATTCCCCAGAGACCTTGGACCCATATCTCCATGGATTTTATCACCGATTTGCCTCCATCTCAAGGCAAGTCAGTGGTGTGGGTTGTAGTAGACCGCTTCAGTAAGATGTGCCACTTTGTGTCCCTCAAGAAACTACCCAATGCTAAGACGTTAGCTACCTTGTTTGTCAAACACATCCTGCGTCTCCATGGGGTCCCTGTCAATATTGTTTCGGACAGAGGGGTACAATTTGTTTCATTGTTTTGGAGAGCCTTCTGTAAAAAGTTGGAGATTGATCTGTCCTTCTCCTCTGCCTTCCATCCTGAAACTAATGGCCAAACCGAGAGGACTAATCAGTCTCTAGAACAATATTTAAGGTGTTTTATCTCTGACTGTCAATATGATTGGGTCTCATTCATTACCCTCGCCGAATTTTCCCTTAATAACCGGGTCAGTAACTCGTCAGGGGTCTCCCCCTTTTTCTGTAATTTTGGGTTTAATCTACGGTTCTCCTCCGTTTCACCTGGTAGTTCCAACAATCCCGAGGTAGAGGTCGTTCATCGGGAACTGTGCACAGTCTGGGCCCAGGTTCAGAAGAACCTAGAGGCGTCCCAGAGCATACAAAAAACTCAGGCAGATAGAAGACGTTCTGCTAACCCCTTGTTTATGGTCGGGGATCTGGTGTGGTTATCGTCTAAGAACTTGCGCCTTAAGGTCCCATCCAAGAAGTTTGCTCACCGGTTTATAGGGCCGTATAAGGTCATTGAAGTCCTCAATCCTGTCTCCTTCCGACTGGAGTTGCCCCCATCTTTTCGAATACACGACGTGTTTCATGCCTCCCTCCTTAAACGCTGCTCCCCGTCCTTGGCTCCCTCGAGGAAACCTCCTGTCCCCGTTCTCAACCCTGAGGGGGTGTAATTCGAGGTGGCCAAGATTGTGGACAGCAAGATGGTCCAAGGCTCCCTCCAGTACCTGGTCCATTGGAGAGGATACGGGCCTGAGGAGAGGACTTGGGTACCCGCCCGGGATGTTTACGCTGGGGTATTGGTCAGGAAGTTTCACCTTCGTTTCCCCAATAAACCAGGTCCACCTAGAAAGGGTTCGGTGGCCCCTCATAAAAGGGGGGGTACTGTAAAGGATCTGCCAGGCACAGGGACTTTTAGCAAGATTTGTTCTTGCTAAAAACTGCGTCTTATAGTCTGAAAAATACTGTATGTGAAAAATAAAAAATACAATATAATTCTCCTCGACCCTCCTTCGCTATTGTATCAAGGTCATTTCATTTCTCCGATGTCTGACAGTGCAGGACGCAGAGTGTAAAACAACCTTTTAATTTCACTGATAAACCATGAAATAAACAAGCCGAGAATTCCTAAAACAATGCGTCCCTATGTTCATCCGTGATCCGCCGTTTTCGAGAAACCAGATGGTTTTCTTTAAGTCTAACAGCGTGATTCTCGTTCTCAGTAAATCTGTGTGAAATTGGGAAAAAAATGATTTCTGTTACTGTAGGAAAGTGGTTTATTTGCTTGTCTGGCTCGAACTGTCACAGAGAATGCCCAATGAAAAAAAAAAAAAAACACTCACACGCTGCCAAGCACATTCTCTTGTCACGGGAGTTTGTCCAGAAGATGATGTGCGAGGAATCCGAAAGTGGCTTAAGGATTCAGCTGCGAGACTTGTTATGCCGCGAGTATTACCCTTGTTGAGGATTTAAGTGAACATGAAGTTATTCAAATGGATCTCTGGACCCTTTACAGGGGATATGGCATCGGCAATGTGCAATGGAACATAAAGCCGAGCGTTAATCTGTATCCTGGGGGAACACAGTGACTATCTGCTGCCATTTTGTCACATATCCAATCATTGTGCTCCAAAAAATGGACATACCACACCGAGGTCAACTGTGCACATGCTCATTTTGTTTTTGCTTTAACTCAAAACCCCTTTAGCATGATCCATGGTGGTTGCCGCTATAGTCTTGCTGGTCCTTCCAGGAATATAGTGGCATGAGCTGGAGCATTCTCTTAGATTTAAAGGGCTAGTCCATGGGATGTTTCTCAGCCTCCTATGGTTATATATTCTGGTTGAGCCCATCATGCTGGTGCCTGCACAATAAGGTTTGTTGCTTTCAGTGACCTGCTTTGGTATATTGTGTTTACCTCTGTTGTGACTCAGACTATTTCTGACCATGGATACTCTTAAATTTGCCTGACCACCGATGTTCCACTCCCAGTCCTGACCTGACAACATCTCTGACACACTGCTTCACACCGTGACTATGACATCTGCAAGCTCTTGCTATTGGAGTCTAGTCTGTGTTTTGCTTCCTAGGGAACCCTTGGAAACACCATACCTCCATGATGGGTTTCTATGGTAAAGAACGTATAATCGCTTCGATTTCACTCTCCAGTATTGCCTGAATCTGACCATATACATGAGATTATAATGGGCAAAAATGGCCAAATTTGGCCATTTCGGATGACCATCGATTGCAAAATGAATGCAAACAATAGTTCACTATGGCCAATTAATCAAACAAATTAATCAATCAAATTCGGCCGATCATTTGCCACTTTGTGCTGGTACCATGTAGTTAATTTTTTATAAATTGACTTCCTGATCGTCCAATTTACTCTGTTATGTTGCTGGTCATATCGTTAATACGAGCGATCCCACGGACAATTGATCGGTCACATTCTGGCCAATTAAAGTCCTATATATATATCAAATTATACTCAGGTGACACATTTTGTGCGTTACAGTTATGTATGTACATGTAGTGTTTCTAAGTGAAAGGCAATAAAGTGTTTTTGATGCAACTTCCGTGAGTCTATACCAAAGGAATGTAAAGTAGGGCACTACTATGTAAAAATTGCCTTGATAACTTAAGGTGCCCGCTGCATTCTCACTTCGAACTCCATTTGTCTTCAATTTTAAGTGGGGAAGAGAGGTTGCAATCTTGCCATATATGTTTAGAGCTCGGAGAATGGAAAGGTGGGGGGTACAAATTCATTTTTAAGTTTACTGCTACATTAATGTAATTATTTATATAGTCACAGATGTAACAGTTTTTGCAACATTGAAACATTTGACGTTACGTAATAGAACTTCTATTATTAAACATTTCTATCTTTGAGTTGATGAAGTTTGTCCTTGTGCTTACAACACAGGCTCTGAAAAAAAAAATAAAAAAAAATCACTATAAGGATAATGCATAAAATCTGTTATTTCCAAACCATTTTTAGTGAATGAGTGATACCGAGCGCTTGTAGAAATGACTGCTTGCGCTCCTCCCTTAATTACCACAAGAGACGCTTGTGTTGACAAATAGCGCCATTAGGGCCATGTTCATTGGCAGCCTCACTAATCTCTTTGTGGCTACAGTATGTGCTCTGGGTACAGACTCACTGGCTGCAGTAAATTGGTCTCCTAAAAATGTGCAGCCTTTGAGATAATTCCACTAAGTTTACAAAATGTTGAGTAAATCAAATGCAGCTGGAAATCCTTAACTCTGGCTGGAAACCAAGATTCATATTTGCTACAATTAGGTTTTCATTGACATTATGAATTCTGCATGTTCATTGTTGTTTGTTGTGGTAGTACACTGCAATGCCATAAGTCGGGATGTCTTTTTTGGCAAAAAGATCTGTTTGCTTTCACTGAAATAAATTATGGAAAACTGAAAATACATTTTATTGGTAGAATTATGATATTGCATAGGTTATTAAACAATTATTATGTTAGAAGTGTTAGTTATATATAAAGAGAAGGAGGGAGAGAAAAAAAAGATAAAGAATAACAAGGAGAACAAGAAAGAGATGTCGAATCAGAAAGTTGAAGAAGGAGAAGAAGATGATGAAGATGAGAAAGGAGCAGAAAAAGGAGGAGGTAGAAGAAGAAATATAAAAAAGAGAAGACCAAAAAGAAGAAAAAGAAGGAGGAGAAAGAGAAGAGGAGAAAAGAGAAGGAAGAAGAAGAAGGAAGTAAAAGAAGAAGAAGAAGAAGAAGAAGAAGAAGAAGAAGAAGAAGAAGAAGAAAGAAGTAGAAGAAGAAGAAAAGTAGAAGAAGAAGAAGAAAGAAGTAAAAGAAGAAGAAGAAGAAGAGAAGAAGAAGCAGAAGAAGAAAGAAGTAGAAGAAGAAAAGTAGAAGAAGAAGAGAAGTAGAAGAAGAAGAAAATAAAGAAGAAATGAGAAGCAAAAGAAGGAGAAGAGGAAGGAAGAAAAAGCAAAAATAATAAGAAAAAGAAGAAAGAAGTAGAAGGAAGAAGAAGAAGAAGAAGAGAGAAGTAGTAGAAGAAGAAGAAAGAAGAAGAAGAAGAAGAAGAAGAAGAAGAAGAAGAGAGAAGAAGGAGAAGGAAGAAATAGAAAGAAAGAAGTAGAAGAAGGTAGAGTAAGAAGAAGAATTGGGTTGAACTCAAAACCCTTATAGCCTAGATCTATGTGGCTGTCAAGTCAACTTTCTCAATGGGACTTCTTGAAAAAAACGTTTTTGACTTCTTTTTCCACTAAACTCCTTAATGTAAATGGCGAGTAGCACAACCATTACGTTGTTCATGGTTTTCCGTTGACTTCTGTCAGTTGTAGGTAAAGCTGTTTTGGTTATGTTGGAGCACACCCTGATATAAACCTCCAATTTTACTATCCCGTAGACATATTATGGAAGATCAAAACTAAGGTAAAGGAAAATAGAGCTGGAATTTGATTATTGCTTATTGGCAACACTTTTCCTTTGAGTTCCACCCATTCTGTAAATGACTGTGGCTATGGGACTCAATATCTCATGATGGTTTGCACTTTATGGCATGGCAGATGGAAATATCTACAAGGTAGACATATGGAAACTGGAAGATAATTATGGTGTCCAGCCTCTTGGACCATATTCATGAGATAACTGTCAGCCAAATGCCTAATTTCTCGAGACCCCCATAAACATTCATGTTCGGCATGTTTATTTAGGTGGATTGAAGGAAGTAAGCCACTGCCAGAACCCTTTCGGGATCCTTCTTTCCCCAACGTCAGTTATTAAGGGATTGTTGGAAAGCTCCAATACACAGTTAGTGGATGTCCAATCTTAGATCCAACTTTTAATGTACTTGTCCAGCTTTATTGTTGATTTTGAGAGATTTATTATTGGATTGACCAATTGCCTGATGTGGGAAAGGCATATTTCTAAGGACATATTTAGAAACACAACCAATTTTATTGACTTTGGTTGTTCATACATTGTCTTCTCTGCATGGACTGTATACAATCTTAATCAATCTTGGATTATTATGTTTGTCTACAAATATCTTAACTCTGATGGCATAATCCTTCGACCGATCCATTCTCTTCTATGAGTACAGCTCGTGTTTGCATCCTGTTTGAAGTTCACATCACTTGTATGACCGATGACACACCAGTATAGTTACAGCTCAGTCAATCCCAACTCAAGCGAAAGAATCGTAGCCGGTTTAGAGCATTTGACAGAGTTCCTGAGCTTGGCTGGCTCGCTGTCTATAATTATGCAAAATATTATTAAATTGAAGAAGTTGGTCACACATTTCGGTATCTCTGTGCTGTGGGCCAAACACCTGCTGTTCGGACTTGAAAGATTTGGCATGTTCCATGACAAGTGAAATGCGAAATAAAAACACTGAGCCTCCTTTTCTAATTTTGATCCATAAACCAAGTTCCAGTCTTGTAAAGGGTCCAGGCTAGAAATGCATTTCACTATTACAATAATTTAATTGCAATTAAAAAAATATAAGTTATTAAAATGTAATATCATGTAGAACTTAGGGCAATAAGTAAAAAGTAGGCTGGTCCAACAAATAGTCCAAATAACAAGAGGACCCCCTCTCTATGCTGTCTATAGTATAGTATAGTATAAAAGGTTGTTGTTCTCATGAGACAACTCCTTTAAGGGATTTTAAGGGGAAAGTCATGTAGTCACAGGTCAAGCAGATTTTGATGCAATTCAACACCTGCTCATAGCAGTTGTAGATTTTTATATTCTGACTGTAAGAGAGTTCAAAATGTGCCAAATTTATTATAGCCATATTTTCAGAATTGATAATTATCACATATCCAGAGGAATGGTGATAATTGTTTGATCGGGTGGGTCCCAGAGATCAACCATCATGAGAACAGGGGTTCAGTACATCACATTCCCCCTCACTGCTCCCGCCAAAGTGAGTAGGACATTGAATGGAGCAGCGGTTAGTAAAAGTGAGATGGTATGGTGTGTTAAGGACCCCCGTTCTCATGATCGGTGGGGGTCCTAGAGGTGGGACCCCCAGCGATCAGACAATTATGACTCTGCTACAACCCCTTTGAGAGGTGTGCACTTTTTTAAAAAATTGATGCAAATCACTCCAACTATCTCCTTTACTTAGACTGGCATAAGGTAATTTTTCTAAATCTTTGCATAAAGAAAGAAGACAGGAGGAAAAGCAAATAACGTATATAAATATGTGCTCCCCGGCTTTTTGTTCAGAGACCTTCGGCAGATTTAATGCATTTTTATGCTGCTTGATTTGCATCAACACATGCAGACAAGTACATCAGCTGCACGCCATGTCTTTTTCCACTTGTCAAATGTAATTGTTCTTGAAAGCATTGAACGATCCATGGGACATGCTCTTCTACTTTCTTCTACATTCAGAGCACTGCACCTGAGTAGCTTTTGAAGTGATTCACATGACGTGTTTTGGATGGCTATAAAAATTCACGAAAAACGTATCTGAGATAATATATTTCGCTATCAGTGGGTTTGGTCTGGTGCAAAATTCTCTTCATCCTGGTTTATCGAGAGGAGAGTTCCATGGTAATACCCTTCGTCTTGAAGTCAGAGTGTCTCTTGCTCTCGAGGCTCCAGCCTGTCCATACAGCCCAGTCTTTCCCATTGATTTCAGTAAGAACAATGTAATGCTTTGTTTCTCCTGTGGTGGCACTGCTGGGGAACTGAACACTTATTGACAAATTTCCTCAAAGCTGATCGCTGAGGGTTCCAGCAGTAAGACATCTTGTGATTAGCATAACGTTCAGAGACCCTTGTAACTAAAAGGGATGGTCCAAAGCGGACAAGCTATTTAATCTTTCCTCTTGAGTGGTGTTCCTCAAATAGTGCAGAAGGCACTAGTACTAGTGTTCACCAAGACTTCTGTTCCACCTTTTTTAACCAGGTGAATATGACCACTGATGCCCAACATTAGAGTGGGTAATAGCCAAGTATGTGGCAGCCCCAGATCTCTTTGCATCTGTAGACATTTGATGATGTCACTCACCTAGAGCAGAAAGGACTTCTGTTCCACAACCTTCCGAAACCTGGAGAAAATGGCCATCAATCACTAATGTTGTAGTGGGCATAGTCAGATGTCTGGCAGCACCATATCTCTTTGCTCTTCTCCAGATACAGTGGTGTCACGCACATAGGGCAGAAAAGCTGGTGATCATCAGGACTCGATTGGCTCTCATAACCACGTGAAGATAAACATTGGTCCCCAGTAGAAGGATTTATGGCCACCAGAACTCCCTCTTCCCTTAGCTTACACGGGGGCAGATGGCTACCAGTCTACAGAACTGTTTTTAATACTGATGTTGAGCATAAAGAAGGATAAAAGGACAGCAGTTATGGCATTTACTCCATGCTAGAATTTTTTAATATTTAATTATCTTCATTGTTAATAGCTTTGCATTAATTAACTTCACATCTGAAGCTCACGTCAATGCTTGGGGTGGTTGACATCAATTGCAAAAGATGTACCATAAAATGCAGATATTCCTGTTTGTGCGTCACAATGGTTACAGCTCCTCAGCATTCAGGTCATGTGTATAGCCAGATGTAGAAGATCAGGTCTCACCGCTGCCTTCCCAGACTCGTGTCATAATTCATTTACTCTGAAGCTTCAGAAATTGCCAACCTGAGTATGGATGGTGAAATCGTCGTAGGTGGTGGCGCTCAGAGGGTTGAAGACTTTTAAATCAATTTGCACATATAATTAAAAACTCAGCCTTGATTACAATTTAATTCTCTCGTTGGAACAAGGAAATTTTCTCACGGGAAAAATAGATAATGACATTCTACCTTATCCAAACGCTCACAAAATGTGGAATATTGGAGATGCCATTGTCGTTCTATGTGGCTTCCTGTAATGTCTTGTTATTTTCTTTGCCTCTTTATATAATTTTCACTCAGCATTTCCAGATTTACTGTGCAGTAATTATACACTGGAAAAGATGGTGGACAATGTAATAGGTGCAGTGTAGTTTGTCACTAAGGGTCGGACTGGTCCAAAACAGCACCAAAGAATAAAATGCCCCAAATGTCCAGTAGGGGACAACCCAATTTGAAGCTGGCTTTGACAGAGCTCTTTTCATTAGAGCATCCATGTTTCCTAGTAGTCTTATACTTGTGAGCCTAGTCATAATCACTCAACAGCCCCCACAAAGTGCCCAACAGGGGAGCTGATAGGAAAGCGCTTGTTCTGTAAAATCACATAATGAATCACGTGATGCTTCTTAGCAAGTCAGCACCTGTAAAAATCTAGGGCTAAGGACAACTGGAGCAACAGCCTGCAGAAATGTATCAGGTCACTTCTTACATGCTCCAAGCTGCATCAGAAATTTTTTAGCTGTAGTGTGATTGGCTGCAATATTTTTTATACATCTACCCCAGTATATGGATGTGGGGCGCAATATAATACAATATATCAATACAAACTGGTGCCAATCTGTCTGCCGAGCCTGTACGACACGTCTGTGCCAGTCATCCGAAAAACTATGTTGCTAATTCCCACCATGATACCGTTCTCCTGTTGACCTGACCTGCAATAAAAGTGAAAAGGAAACAATCACTCAACTACCTTGATCCCCATTGACTTAAAATGTGTAAGTCCCCCCAGAATTGCTTGAAGATACAACTTCTTCTCCTGTCTGTGTCCTCAAATCCCACTTAAATAATGATACTCAATGCATTTGCATGGATTTATAGGAGTGAAGTTGTCATCTCGCCCAGGACAACATGGATGTAGAGCAGTTGGATAACAACACGTTGGCTGGGGGGGAAGGGTACACCTGCTTCAACGTCCAGTGATATCATGAGGAACGTTCAGATATTATGAGCAGGGTAACCTAGTGCAACCATTGGGTGGTCCGTCTGCTGTGGTAGCATAACATGTTGCCTTTGCTATAGCAGTGATGTGGCCAGTGGTGGTCCATATATTTATCTGCCCCAGTCAAGTTTTTCAGATTAATTTGCCATTAGGGTCCAGTGGGCCAATTGATTTGAGTTGCAATTCGCTTTCTTGTAATTGTAGCATATAATCAGCGTATGGATTTGCTCATTGTGTTCTATGGGCTGCCAGAACAGTGGCGTAAACCAGTTAATGAGGCGGATGAATTTTCTCACGTCTTCTACTTACTTTATGATAGGGGAGCAGAAGACAGTTTCTCATTGCATGTAAACTATTTCGATGTGTAACCTTCCCATCATCATTACTATTGAGAAAAGGCTTTGACACAGCAAGAAACAACAGGAGACGAACAATCTTCCACTGGGGTTATAAATGGATAAATACAATTATTCCACAGGGTTCCCATGTAAATGCTTCAAGAAATCTAATCTACATTCCAAGCTCCAAGAACAAAGCTGCAGATGTTTTCAGTGCCGGCTTTGGCTATGAGCTGTCGGCAGTGATAATTGACAGTTTTCAGTCGACATCACCCGGGAATTTATCATTTGCATCCACAAGTTTCATTAAATCTTTATGTTGCAGAAGTGAAGAAGTATTGTTCTTCAACTATTATGTTTCTGGATTTAGAACTATATTGAACCTCTCAATGTGGATTCCCCCGGTACATTGAGTATTTTGAGAAGATTGGGAGGTGCCGTTCTTTCACATCATGCTATTGATGTAGGATACAGTCATGATACAGAGCCATTGTGTGATATCGGCCATGAAGGAGTAAAGGAATTGCAATGGTATCAAACACATCGAAGCCCTATGTTGTTGGGTCTCAGAAGTCATCCTGCCATGTGGTGAAGAAGCAGTGGTGCAACTACCGAGGGTCCAGGATCGGTTCTATTCTGCCCCTTCCCGTCACAGCCATTTTTGGGATTTTCGTTTTAATTTTTTCCTCCAGATATTCCAAAAGCCATAACTTTTTTATTTTTCCATCGATAAAGCCACATAAGGGCTTGTTTTTTTGCAGAACGAGTTGTAGATTTTCACAGTGCCATTTATTGCACCATATAATGTATTGGGAAACAATTATTTGTGGGGTGGAATAGGAAAAAAAAAACAGTGATTCCTCAATCTTTTAAGGGATTTTGTTTTTACGAATTTCACCATACGGTAAAAACTGCATGTTAACTTTATTCTACCAGTCCATACAATTACCGTGATACCAAATTTATATTGTTTTTTTTAATGCTTTACTACTTTTACAGGGAAAAAACTGTTTGTTAAAAATAACATTTGTGTTTTGTCGCCATATTCGCCAGAACTTTTTTATTTTCTGTCGATTGAGCGGTGTAAGGGCTTAATTTTTGCGGGGTAAGCTACAGTTTCTATTGGTACCATGAGACTCTTTGATCACTTTTTATTACATTTTTTGTAGGATATGAAGTGACCAAATGTAGCGTCCACGTATCTGTGAGTGCTGGCCGACTTCTCATTCCTAGGAGACGCCAGCACTCACTTCCGCTCCACTCTGCTGTGTCACATAGGGTGCGCGCACACGCTTGTGCCCGGCCTTGAAGTGCCAGTGGGTGCACATGTTAGTAATCAATAATTATCCCATGATCACCCTGTACTATTAAAAGGGCTCTGCCCCTTCACTCCTTGCCTGAGCGTTGTTGTGTTTTCCCATGTTAGTCTTAGCAAATGGTCCCTTAGTGTTTTCCTGCTCCCAAGTGTTCCCATGCCCTACTACTTGTTCCTGTATTCTGTGCTGTGTTTGTTCCTGAGCCCTATCGAGTGTTGGAGTCATGTTGGGCCAATGGTCACGCATGCTGTCGTAGACCATGTCTGGTGTCATCTGCCACGCCTGGTATCCTCCGCCACGTGTGGCATCCTCTGCCGTCAAAGTTCCATCTGTGCCTAGCCGCTGTGACTGTCTGGACTATTTCAGGTACCCTTGTGCTGGACTTTGTATTGACTGGGTGCTCTGTTGTTTAGTCAGCTGCTACTCCGCTACGGCGGTGCGGCTTTAGGGGGTCCACATACTCATGGATCGGGACACCAAAACACAGCGATTCTGGCGTTTTATTTTTTTTTATGACGTTCACCGTGCGGGTTAAATAATGGTATATTGTATTAGTTCAGACTTTTATTGACGCGGCAATACCAATTTTGTTTCTTTTTTTTATTTCTTACATTTCTTTAGAGGAAAAATGTGAAAAGTTTTTTTTTTAACTTTTAATATTTTTTTTTATACATTACTGAAAACTTTATTAAACTTTTTTTTACACATTTTATTAGTCCCCCTAGGTGATTTGAACCAGTTAGATCACTGGTACAATACACTGCAATACTAATGTATTGCAGTGTAGAGCATTGTCATTTTTACAGGCTCCTGTTAAGCCCTGCCTGACGCAGGGCTTAACAGGATATAATCAAAGGCAGTCCTGGGGGCCTTCATCAGGCCCCTGGGCTGCTATGGCAACCATTGGCACTGCTCGATCACATCTGAGGGGGGGGCGATGAGTTGTCAGAGGGGGGCGCCCCCCTCTTTCTAACGTCTTAGATGCTACGATTGTGATTGATTGCAGCATCTAAGGGGTTAAATGGCCAGGAACAGCGTGATCGCTGTTCCTTGCCGTTAGTCCCGGGTGTCTGCTGTAATACATTGCTGACACCAGCTGCATACAGAGAGAGGGCTTAGCGGGTCAGCCCGTTCCAAACATCATTCCCCGCACCACTACGTGCTATTACGTCGTGGTGCGGGTAGGGGATAATATGTGTAGATCTCAATGGGAAGAATTCCCATTGAGATCATGAACTCATAACTTATGTTTTTGGTACAAATTAGAAAAATAATGGCACCAATGGTTGTAATATTTTTGGGCAATGTATGGGCTTGTCCTTCAGATCTTGGGGTTGAAGTTGCCTGCCACCTGTAGACCCTAATGGATGAACCTACGGAGACAAGACATGAAACCCATGTGTAGGTTATAGTCTTAATTCATTTATTGATTACAGAGAAACCTTTTTGAGACGACCACCCAAATTTACATATAAAAAAGTTCTTCTAAAGGGGTGATCCTCTCAAAGAAGACTGCCGGTATGCATAGGATGAGATACAACTGAAATCTATCCAAGAAAATCTATTCTAGATAAAGAGGTGGTCTTCTCAAAAAGGTGGTCTATTGAAGAGGTTTCACTGTTGCTAATTCATTATTTGTAGTGGGTATTTGATACAAGGGTTATTTGGACTACCATATTTTTTTGCTTTTTCTGGATCAACGCAGCATGAAAACAAGAGATTGGACTTGTGTACTTTTTCAACCTATGTGAGTAGCTATTAAGCTATATATAAGATACTTTTCAAAATGGAATTTTTTTGTTTATGGCCTTTCTGGGCAAAAATAGACTTTCCAATGTCCTTACTTTACTAATTCTTCTCTGGTCCGGTGTCCTACATCCAATGCAGCCCCTGGTGTTCCACCATGAGTGACGATGTGATCCAAAGTGACGTCACATCATGTGACTGTGTCGGCCAATCTCTGTGGCTCACATATGCCACCGACAATAGTGGATTTAAGGGTACAAGCTCCGGGTACCCAGGCTATCAAGGCTAGTAGTGCCCCCTTTGGTCATGACTGGTGATACGTCCTCTACACAGTTCACACACCTCAAAAGTTAGTTCTGGTTTCTGAGCACTTATATTAGGGGCAAATTTTAATTTTTTTTTACAGAATGAAACTTAAAACAGAAAAACAATTCTATGCTTAGGTTCTTATAGAATTTAACCACGTTGGTAGATTTCTCCATTGTAGTCTAATAATGGATAGCGGTAATCCTGCCATTATTGCTTCCTTAAGCTGCCGCTTTCATTCTGCTAATTGCCCTCCATGCCTACCCAGGCTTTACATGGTTTATCTTATTAAATAGGTTTCAAATTTTGATCTACAGGAAATAAAATCATTGATTTTAATTTTTTCAGCTATTACTGCAATACCAAAATCAATACATTGTGGACTGTCTATTATAAAGCAGAGAGCCTGGGATGGCGAGAAGACATCTGTTCTCTAATTTTCTATTTCATTCTGTTATCGATTTCGCTTTTAATTTCTTATAAGAGAAAATACAGATGATAAATTATTTCCTAAATTAGTCTGTTTGTTATAATAATCATTTCCTATTGATTGCCGCACCAAGTCAATGTTTTTTTCAGTGTTACATTCGAGACTTTAAGGTTCTGATTTTGTGCGCTCCATATTTTTTTTGCTCGGTAATATTTTCTATTTAGCTTACATTTTTATATTGTTATCTTTTTTGTTCAAAATACAGAGTTGTTTTTTCCCAGTAATGATTTTAGATACAGTCATGTTGATAGTATATGACATCAATGGCTCAATGGTGGAGGCTTGACCTTTGGGACCCTTATCAACGGCAAAGTAAAGACCAGGAGCCCCTTTGGCTTTTCTCTGACAGATGATCTAGGGTGATTTAGGATATGGAAGGGATAAATGATAATACCCCTAGTGGTCTAGAGTATTGAATAGATAAATATGCAATACTAAATACCTAATGGTATAAGATGGTGAAGAGATAAAGAATAGTACCTCTGATTATCTAGACTGGTGAAAGGATACATTACAATGACCCTGAGGATGTAGGGTAGGGGAGGGTTACATGATAATACTCCTAGTACTATAGGGGAATGGAGTAAAATAGGATAACTTCCCTGGTGGTCTAGGTTGGAGAAGGGGTAAATGATAATACCTCTGGTGGTATAGGGTGATAGGTTGCATGATGATACCCCTAGCAGTCTAGTAATATCCCTGAAGGTCTAGGTTGGGGAAGGGATACATGATAATACCCCTGTTGGTATAGGGTGATGAAGGGTTACATGATGATACCCCTAGTAGTCTAGTAATATCCCTAGTGTCTAGGTTGTCGAAGGGATAAATGATAATACTACCTAGTGGTATAGGGTGATGAAGGGTTACATTATGATAACCTTAGTAGTCTAGGGTGGTGACGTTATATATGATAGTATCCCTGGTGGTCTGGGTTGGTGAAGGAATAAATGATAATACCCCTGTTGGTATAGGGTGATGAAGGGTTACATGATGATACCCCTAGTAGTCTAGTAACATCCCTAGTGTCTAGGTCGGGGAAGGGATAAATGATAATACCCCTAGTGGTATAGGGTGATGAGGGGTTACATGATGATACCCCTAGTAGTCTAGTAATATCCCTGGTGGTCTAGGTTGGGGAAGAGATAAATGATAATACCCCTGTTGGTATAGGGTGATGAAGGGTTACATGATGATACCCCTAGTAGTCTAGTAACATCCCTAGTGTCTAGGTCGGGGAAGGGATAAATGATAATACCCCTAGTGGTATAGGGTGATGAAGGGTTACATGATGATACCCCTAGTAGTCTAGTAATATCCCTGGTGGTCTAGGTTGGTGAAGGGATAAAGGATAATACTCCTAGTGGTATAGGGTGATGAAGGGTTAGATTATGATAACTTTAGTAGTCTAGGGGGTGAGGTTATATATGATAGTATCCCTGGTGGTCTAGGTTAGTGAAGGGATAAATTATAATACCCCTGGCAGTCTCGTAAGGTGAAAGGATAAATGTTAACACCCCCTGTCGTTCTTTCATTGTGAAGGGATACGTAATAATATCACTGACTGTCTAGATTGGTGAAAGGATAAATGACAGCGCCCCTGGTGGTGTAGGGTAGGGTTGCACAATGACATATAATAGCAGCTGTCATCGGAGCAGAATGTCCTTGGATATTGTCTGGTGGGCACTCACTTAACGCTAACCCTGAACTTAAATCTACTTTTTAGAGAATGAGCTGAAATATTTATTATTTATTAGTAAGGAAACCGCTTAAACTGAGCCAGGTGGCCCATGAGAGTTCACTACACAGTCTAGAAGATGGGTAAAGTCTCCTCTTATCCACAATCACCCACTCCATGCAGTAAAGTGTACAGGGTTCAGGAGAGGTGAACTTATCCTTCAAATCACTGGAACAAAGCGGCAGGAAGGTGTCATTCTGCTCCATTGCTGCATTTGATATTCTTGGCTGTATCAGGACATTTTTCCTTTGCAGTTCTTATCTATTGTGCCGATGGCAAGATGTACATTTTACGGGGATTTAATAATATTGGCAGGTTCAAGATATGAAAAGCAACTTGGATTTTCCACATATTAAAAAGCCAACAGTGTTCACGGTAGATGAAGTCGGAATTTGTCATACATCTACCAAAAGAAAAGGAATAGTATGTGTATCATCTATATGTGTTATATAAAACGGGTTAATTGTGTCACTCAGGGGCGTAGCTATAAGGCCCTGTTCACACAGAGGTTTTTTGCAGGCAGAAAATTCTGCCTGTAAAAATCAGCTCCGGTTTTTTGGAAGTGCTTTTCCACCATAGGCGTTTTTTGTCACTTTTTTTTTTCCGCTTTTTTTACCTCTTTCTTCAAAAGGCAAAGGAAAAAAAACGCAACCGGTTTTTGCCATAAAACGCATCAAAAAACGCTGCAACCTTTCTTGCCGTTTTTTTCCGTCTCCCATTGATTTCAATGCCGTTTTTGAGGCGGAAAATGCCTCAAGATAGGGCATGTCGCTTCTTTTTCCCGCAAGCGTTTTTTTCAGGCTCGCGAGGGAAAAACACCGCCACCTCCCATTGAAATCAATGGGAGACAATTTTGCCAGTTTTTTGCCGTGGTTTTTGCCGTGGTCTCTGCGGCAAAAAACTCATTATGAACAGGGCCTAAGAGGTGCTGAGATAGCAGTCACACCTGGATCCAGATGCCGGAGGGAATGCAAATGCCACTCTGCTACATAAGAAGACACTAGTACATTATAAATGGCCCATGGCAGGTAAGAGGACCCTGTTACAGAGTTTGCATCAGGGCCCAGGAGCTTCAAGTTACTTCTCTGGTGTCACAGCAAGTGGCCATGATAGGACGAGGTTCACTAATTAAACTGCCACAGAGATTAATGGATAGCGCATGTAATATATTATCTGCAGATTACAACTCTCAAAGTGCGTTAGACCATTTATCATTGACACATATGAAGAGGGGGATGCTCTGGATCACTATAAGGCTCATACTAAGGGGGGTTCCCCTGAAGATACATGGGGCAGAGGCGTAGCTAGGTTCTCCAGCACCCGGGGCAAAGATTCAGTTTGGCGCCCCCCCCCCCCAACCTCTTTCCCGACATCTCCTTCCCCCTCGCCGTGTTTGTTTTCTCTACCAATCGTCGTGTCATTTCTTTTTATGTAACGCGAGCATAAAATTTGTACATTTCATAAGCGATATGGTTCTATACACAACACCAGAACCAAGCTCAGTACATAAATACAGCCCCAGAAGCAAGCTCACTACATATATACAGCCCCAGCACAAATACAGCTCAATTTAGTGCAACCCCTGCCGTATAGGTGTGTACGGCGTAAAACTACAGCTCCCAGCATGGCCCGAACAATGATAAGGATATGCTGGGAGATGCCGTTTCACAAAAAATAAATCCTATCATAATCATACCACCCATCATCTCACTGCAGATCGTACAGTGACTACAGTGCTGATTAGAGGCAGAATAAACATTTACATTATGTGACTCACCGGTGACGTCTCAGATTCTAGTTCTTTTTCTCCATTTGGTCCAGACCTCTATGATGACTTCTCCAGGTCCATTTCTGCAGTTTGCCCCTCACATGTCTTCAGCTTCTCACTTTTCCAACATTTCTGCACCTATAAATAAATATAAAGTTATCATTATACCACACACTACACCCCTAACTATAATAGCGCCATACACTGCACCTCTAATTATGATAGCACCATACACCGTGTCCCACACACACACTGTGCCCCCTGTAGATAGTGCCTGCCATAGAGCCCCCTGTAGATAGTGCCTGCCATAGAGCCCCTGTAGATAGTGCCCCCATATAGACCACCACTGTATATAGTGTCCCACAAATAACTCCCCCTATAGTGCTCTACAGATAGCCCACCCCTGTATATAGCCCCCTGTAGATATAGCCCACCCCTGTATATAGAGCTCTACAGATAGCCCAACCATGTATGTAGCCCGCCTGTAGATATAGCCCACCCCTGTATATAGTGCTCCACATATAGTGTTTCACAGATAGCTCACCCCTGTATATAGCCCCCCCTTGTACATATAGTCCACCCCTGTATATAGTGCTCCACTAGATAGTCCACCCCTGTATATAGTGCTCCACAGATAGCCCACCCCTGTATATACTATATACAAGGGTGGGCTATCTGTGGAGCACTATATACAGGGGTGGACTATATGTAAAAGGGGGCTATATACAGGGGTGGGCTTTCTGTGGAGCACTATAGGGGGAGCTATTTGTGGGATACTATATACAGGGGTGGGCTATATCTACAGGGGTGGGCTATATCTACAGGGGGACTATATCTACAAGGGGACCATATCTACAGGGGGACCATATCTACAGGGCTGGGCTATACACAGGGGGGCTATATCTACAGGGGTGGGCTATACATATGGGGCTATAGCCCAGCCCTGTAGATATAGTCCCCCTGTAGATAGACACCCCACGTAGATAAAGTCCCCCGTGTAGACAAAGTCCCCCCCCCGCCGATACAGCCACACGTCTATTACAATTAAAAAAAATAAAAAAAAAATCAAACTCACCTTATTCCCGCTCCCACGCCGTCCGGCAGCCATGGAGACCTGCTCTCTTCTGCGCAGGTCTCCAGGGGGTTGAACGTGGCGTCTATGAAAGGCGCTGTTTGGCTGGGCAGGATGACTTTCCCTGCCAGTCAGTCAGCGCCTTTCATCGACGGAGGCGTCACCGGTACAAAAGGTACCAGTCGCTACATTCGTGGAGAGGCGCTGAATGGCCGGGCACGGAACGTGCCCGGTCATTCATTGCTTCTAATTGTACCTGTGTCCTTGCGACACAGGTACAATTATAGTGCAGGAGGAGGGGGCGCTGGCGCCCCTCTCTGAACTGCGCCCGGGGGAACATGCCCTGCTTGCCCCCCCCCCTAGCTACGCCCCTGCATGGGATATGCGCCCTTAGGATATGATAAATGTTTGATTAGTGTGGGCCCGACTGCTGTTCAGCCTTTCCTCCTGTCTTCTTCGCTTTCTTGCTGGTTCTTTCATTGAAAAAGATGGTTGGTGAATGATGAATGACAATTTTTATGGTTGGTGAAGGCTTCCCCCCACGGATTAAACATTTATTAGGTATCCAAACGATATGTGATACATATGTCTAGATCTGCTGGTGGAGTCACTGTGTACATACATTACATTACTTATCCTGTACTGATCCTGAGTTATACCCTGTATTATACTCCAGAGCTGCACTCACTATTCTGCTGGTGGAGTCACTGTGTATATACATTACATTACTTATCCTGTACTGATACTGTATTATACTCCGTCCAGAGCTGCACTCACTATTCTGCTGGTGCAGTCACTGTGTACAGACATTACATTACTTATCCTGTACTGATCCTGAGTTACATCCTGTATTATACTCCAGAGCTGCACTCACTATTCTGCTGGTGCAGTCACTGTGTACATACATTACATTACTTATCCTGTACTAATCCTGAGTTACATCCTGTATTATACTCCAGAGCTGCACTCACTATTCTGCTGGTGGCGTCACTGTGTACATACATTACATTACTTATCCTGTACTTATCCTGAGTTATACCCTGTATTATACTCCAGAGCTGCACTCACTATTCTGCTGGTGGAGTTACTGAGTAAATACATTACATTAATTATCACTCAGAGCTGAAATCTCAACCAACTTGTCTGTGCATTACATGAACAGCCCATTCATTCCATTGAGCACTGTGTAATGCTTTTTTTCCCCTGTGGTGGCGCCGCAGGTGAATTTAACTCTTGCTGAACGGTTCTTCAACATATTACAGCTGATTTCTGGGGGTCCCAACACTACAACACCCTGTGACCAGCTGATTTTTTGGGGATCCTTTTAACACAAAGGGATTATCCATTGTGGACACCCCCTATAAGTATCTTGTAATTATAATATAGGAACTGCCTTGAATTTGACACCACAGCCTCTTAAACCCTCAAAAGATTTCATATATTATAGTGATTTGTGGTTTATTTCAAATGTAGGATCTTCCGTTGAAATCTAAGATGTGGCTCCTTTAATTTCATGATGATGGCATATACTGTACATTGATACATATTATTATATATTTTGGTTACTTTGTGGCGGTCATTTCCGCGGCTTGCTGTCCGCCCATCGTTACATATTTTCTCTATTTTGGGTGGACTCCTGTTTGCTTCTTGCTAAATACAAGTAAACAAAATGCATTTACAAGTAGAAAATAACGGATTAATTTCCTCCTATTGCGTCTCATATTACTCATTTCATTTACCTTCTCGCTATGTGTCAACCTCTGCTGGGACTCCGCAGTTTTCCTATTTACTGCAAATTAAATTGAAATGATTAGCATTACCAGATAACACCTCAAAAATCCCGCCATGACATAATTATGTTCAATTCATTAGTGGGCAGCGTACGAAAAACCTAATTATGTTTCTAGGCTCCACTGACTCCTATCCAGAAATGACCCTTGTAGAACTTGGTGTTATTTAAATGTCTGAAATTAAAAATTAGCTCCAAATTACCTCGTATCCAACTAGATTCAGTACATCAAGAGCATACATACCATAGAGGCAGGGAATGCGGCTGCTATGGGGCCCTTGGAGAGAGGAGGTCCAGCCCCGGGTAGTCCCATTCATTATTTTACTAGGTGGCAAGAACCTGTGAAGGGCGCCCCTCTCCAAAAGAAGTGCCATGGGGTAGGAAATTGACCCAAGGGTTATGGAAAGGGCATGGAGGCGAAAGGAAACACTAGGCTTTTCAATTCTGGGTGGCAAACCCTAGCACTATAAAGGGAGGTTCATTTTGATCAGTGGCGTAGCTATAGGGGTCAGAACGGTCATAGTTGCAACCGGGCCTCTAAGCCTGGTCCCGGTTCCAACTGTATCTGCATCCTCACGACGCAGATACAGTTGAATTCAATGCTGGAGCATGGAGCTGACGGCTCTTTGTTCCAGCATTCACTGTGCCGTGAGCCATGTACAGAACGGCGCAGACAGGTGTGATGTAGTGACATCATCGCGCCTGTCTTTGCCGAGTCACTCATAGCACAGGCCAAAGGAGGAGAAGGATCTCTTCCACTCATTGTGGGAATGGGGATAGGTAATTATAATTTGTTTTCTTTTTTAGGCAAATATGGGGGCATTATACTGGGTATGGGAGGGGGGGCTGATATGGTGGCAGCTACAGGAGCATTATACTGTATGGGGCAGTTATGGGGGCATTAAACTGTGTGGCAGTATTATAATGTATAGGGGGTATAATACAGTAAGGGGGCATTAAACAGTATGGGGCTGCTATGGGGGTCATTATACTGTGTGGAGAGCAGTTATTTGGGGCACTAAGCTGTGGGGAGCATTATACTGTGGGGCAGCTATGGGGGCATTATACTGTGTGGGGGCAGCTATGGGGGCATTATACTGTGTGGGGGCAGCTATGGGGGCATTATACTGTGTGATTGCCTTATGCTGTGGAAGCAGCGATGGGGGTCATTATACTGTGTGGGGCAGCTATGGGGGGCATACTGTGTGGGGGCAGCTATGGGGGCATTATACTGTGTGGGGGCAGCTACGGGGAGCATTATACTGTGTGAGTGCATTATGCTGTGGAAGCAGCTATGGGGGGCATTATACTGTAGGGGCATCCATGCGGGCTGTTGGGCAAGGTGGCTGTGCATAGGCGTGCACAGGGATCTGGGAGTGTTGGGGAGGGGTAGGGTGTGCCCAAGCTAAATTGTTGCAACAGGGCCTATGAGCCTTTAGTTACGCCCCTGATTTTGATAATTGCTATGGCCCCTATTATTTCTATGTATGCCACTGCGATATATCCTTCAGTGGTGCAATGTAATATTGTGGGGGTACTTGACGCTCTTATGGCAATTTATCTATTGCAATGTCTTGTGATGCGATCCCGGCACAACATCTCACTGCAAAACCAAATGTAATCAGTATAGTGGGATTTTATACAATGTAGTGGTGAAGCATCCTTTTTGAAAAGCCCATTGCAATATCACGAAAAATAGAGATCACATAAAATTTCATACAATTTTGAACTCTAGGGGGCGATGATTGCGAGCTTTAGTTGGATTTTTTTTACAGTTGCAATATCGCAGTCGCATGGACGTGTATATACAAATTCAATTTCAATGGACACCCTAGGGATACCTTAGAAGCAATAGCGCACTGCGATTGATTCCATTAGTGAGATAAACTTGGCGTTTAGTCACTGTGGAGTGCTGGGAGTGATTGAATGGGGTAAACAACATTGAAAACCACATGTACATATCACATTTTTTATATGCGTTACTGCAATGCGTTTTTCCAAACGTAATGGGGAAAATTAAGAGTGAGAGAAAATGTTTCCAATTGTGCCAAATATATCAAAATGGAGATCTAGCCTCTATCGTGATTCCTTCTCTAACCCGGGAACCTGGTCTGAGGCCAATATTTCCCAACCTGATGCATTTGACATTCCCACTGAGCTGTATCTGTATCTTTCTTGGAGGAGAATAGAGAGTTTCCCCGTATATGTGACCTCCTCTCCATTCTTCTCCTGTCTTGATAGTTTGTTACATTGTATCAGTGCAGGTAAAATGTATCAGCCTGAAGACTTGACTGTTAAGTTCACAAAGGATTATCTAGACGGCATACAATGGTAGCAAATATTCAGCTGTTGAAGAATTAGACAAGGACTGATTTTTATACTCTGGACATCTTTAAGGGCGGATGATGACAGCAAAGGGCCCCTGGGCAAGAACTGTGTGAGGGCCCCTCACCTCTCAGTGTTACAAGCCACGCACAAATTGTACACATATTATGAGGCCACGCCCTGTTTGTTAAGCTCCACCCACCAGTCCAATCACAGCACAGCTGAGTAAAATCCAGCCCACCCCTGAGGCCCCTGCTGCCCTCTACTACTCCTCCTCTGGGCCCTCGTGCAGCTTTAGTGGCTATACAAGTGGTATTTCTGCCCCCCTGAGAATGTTCCCATCCACTGAAACCAAACAGAGAACCTAAAAGCCCGATAGCTAAACCTTCTTAGAAGCAGATACATTATTATTATTCCAGCCACGGAAAACCAGATTCTCACAAAATAATATGAAACGAGGCTGATTGTAGCGACCAAAATGAAGTGACATTACCAGCGAGACAGCAAAGCATTGAAAAAATAAAAAAACACATTAACATATTGGGAACCTGGGTGTTATTTCCTTCTGATTCTTCATCTGAGTCTCTCCTGGATATAAGTGACAATTTCAACACTTCTTTGAAAGTCAAAGGGAGATTTCAGTGGTGTCACGGCAAGTGATCGGAGATGGGGTGTGTGACATGTTCTAGGAAGCTTTGCATGCAGAATAAAAGGTAACGTGGTAATTTATACCCACAGGGAGACGGAGCATTGTTCTTCTCATCTCCTCTCCTTTATGTTTCCAATCACTTTGAAATTAATGATCTGCTCTTCTAATTCATATTTATTTTAAGACGTGGAGTAGAAGAGAACGTACAGAGAGAAGAAAAGATTTGTGTGCAGATATCCTCAGACATAGAATCTACTCTGTTACATCAATTTCTGGGAAATTTGGGTTTCAATTAATATACTTACCCATAGAACATGGCTGGAATGATCACAATGTATCAGCTTCTAGGAAGGTTTAGCTATCAGGAAGATTTAAGCTGCAGCCTAGTTCCCAGCACGAGCTGAAGAATTATGGCATGTTCCCTCTCTTATCCAGATCCCAGCCAAGGTGAAGGGTCATGATGGGTTCCCTCCCTTCTCCAGTTTCCAGCACAAAGTGAAGGGTCATGGTGGGTTCATTGTCTTCTCCAGATCACAGCCAATATGAAGAGTCCCAATGAGTTTCCTCCCTTCTCCAGATCCCAGCCAAGAAGAAGGGATATGATGGGTTCCCTCTCTTCCCCAGTTACCAGCACAAGGTAAAGGGTTATGGCGGGTTTATTCTCTTCTCCAGATCACAGCCAATGTGAAGGGTCATGATGAGTTCCCTCTCTTCTCGAGATTACAGCCAAGATAAGTGTCATGATGGGTTTCCTGTCTTTTCCAGATCTGGGCGAAGTTGAAGGGTCATAATGTGTTCCCTCTCTTCTCCAGATTCCAGCCCTAGGTGAAGGGTTAAGCTCCACTCACCAGTCCCATCACACCAGTCCCATGGGTTCTTTTTCTTCTCCGGGTACTTGTTAAAGATGAAGGGTCATGATGGGTTCCCTTTCTTCTCTAGATTCTAGACCAAGGTGAATGGTCTTGATGGGTTTCCTCTTTTCTCCAGATTCTAGCCAAGGTGAAGGGTCGTGACGGGTTCCCTCTGTTCTCCGTGTAGATATCTCAGAAAAGCATTACAGGAGTCGTCGAGTCTTATCTAAAATAACGTTTCATCATTGTATAATACACTTTGTATTTCAATTCCTCACCATTTTCAAGATCTCTGCTTGCCAAGGCCAAACATTTCACTTCAAAGAAGTTGTTACAATTGTATCCTGTCTAGACATTATTTAGACCCTGAGCTGGTAAGCACAATACTGGGGCTGGATGGCAAGTGACAAAAAGAGATTCCCCTATGTCAACACACCACTATCAACATTGCTCATAGTCCTGAAGAGGTGAAATGTCCAGGATGAGACCAACAAGTCATTCCATGAGAACCTCTGCCCTGCTTGCTCAATCTACGTCACGTAACTTGAATCTCCTGGGCCCCAATGCAAAATGTATAAAAGACCCTGCACTTACCATGTAAGTAATATGGTTGCCGTCATATATGGCAGAGCGGTCTTTGGACCACTTCAGGAACTAGAGCTGGTACAACTTCCACCTCTGGTATTGTACGGGGGGTCAGGTACAGATACGTCTGAATTCAGAAAGGCGAATTCATGTATCTGCACAACGCGGAAAGAGGTTAAGAAATATTATTACAATCTAAACAATATTCTAGGACAAGTCATCAAAATCCTTGACTGAAATGTCACCTTCTCAACAATTTTTAATGGCGGGCCTTGCTCATAATTCAGAAGCTGTGGTGGCCCAGATGTGACCTCCTATGGTGAACAGTCACTTAAGGATCTATTACTATTTAGAGTCAACCTGTCAAGTGCTCTGCATATTTCCCGTGCACACTTTGGCGAGTTTTCCTCCTTACGTTTACCTTGACTTTGAGTAAATTAAGCGCACGCTAAAACCGTACTTGTTCCAAAGAGAAGTATATAATGTCTAAGGTGAAGATAATTTAGTGGCATAATAGACGGGAAATTCGGTAAGCACTTCTACAAGTCCAATTTACTCTGCTTTTCAGTACGGATTTAATTGCGAGGTTTCCATGGAAACTGACACATCAAAAGTACTTATTGTTTTTTTTAAGAAGCAGCAATTATTTATGATCCTCCACACAGCGCATATGTGGATTAACTATGATCCGGAAAGATGGAAAACATTGTTCAGACACAAGACTTTTTTTTTTTTACTTAATTTCACCCAAAAATCTGCCCTGTTTACAAGGCCCGGAGAGCACGAAGCCGCAGAGAAGTGGATTTTATCCTCAATTACTGGGCTTTCAGGTGGGCAATTAGGAAGAAAATGCATCCATTTGTCCTGCCTTCTTGATTCCACTCTCTTCTCTTTATTCATTGCCTATGAACTCAATTACATCGGCTTTTCTCTGCAGCTTCAGATCTAGGTACTATGTATACAGTAAATCCAATTCTATAAACTCCAATATTGAAGGAAAGCAGGCAATAGCATTTCTAGGCAAGGTATGGTGGGTATTGGATAGTGCTAAGGAAGGTTACAGGTACTGTGAGGTTATGGCACCTTTTAAGAAGGAGAGTGGGGATATATTGGGATGCTATCACACAGTGGAATGGATTGTAAAGTTGGAAATAACATTTCGAGGCAAAGTATAGTGGACAAAGGATCGAGGTAGGGAAGGTGCCAGGTACTCTGAGGGTATGGCCAATTTGTTACCATCCAAATCCATATTGTACTCACATTTTTTAAGTGACTATATTCTCACAGTTCCTGGCACCTTATTTATCCCGAGAGTAATGTCATTGTCATTAGACACCATGGTCAGCATAGTAATCTCCTTATCATTAGAGTTTAGGGTCAGCATAGTAATCTCCTTATCATTAGAGTTTAGGGTCAGCAGAGTTATCTCTTTATCATTAGAGGACAGGGTCAGCAGAGTCATCTGTTTATCATTAGAGGACAGGGTCAGCAGAGTCATCTGTTTATTATTAGAGTTCAGGGTCAGCATAGTCATCTCCTTATCATTAGGGGGCAGGGTCAGCAGAGTCATCTGTTTATTATTAGAGTTTAGGGTCAGCATAGTCATCTCCTTATTATTAGAGGGTAGCATCAGTAGAATCATCTGCTTTTTATTAGAGTTCAGGGTCAGCAGAGTCATCTCATCATCATTAGAGTTCAGCTTCAGCATAGTCATCTCTTTATCATTAGAGGGCAGGGTCAGCAGAGTCATCTGTTTAATATTAGAGTTTAGCGTCAGCGTAGTCATCTCCTCATTATTAGAGGGCAGCATCAGCAGAAAAATCTCATTATCATTAGAAGGCGGGTTTCAGCAGAGTCATCTTATCATTATTAATAAGGGTAGGGAATTTATTGACAAATGAAAGCTCTATTACACTGCTGAAGGCCTTGATACGGCAGCATAACAACTCTGTACACAACGCACACACAGATAAGGCTCTGTATGCACCTTCCTGATACTCCCTGTTTCTGGGAAGAGACCTTTACTTCAACACTTCCGAACACTGCATCATACACCTCACAACTTTTTTGCGAGATTGTCTGAAAGTGGGTGTTCTCTGGATATTTTCTGTGTTGTTCCCAGTTGATCAGGGATGGGCTTAAAACTATCCTGCGGATTGGGATGCAAATGATCAGAGGTATGGTATCAGTTTATGGACACTTTTCTGACCATTAGATGCCATTCATTTTTGCTGCCATAAAGCATACACACCCTGCTGCACTGTCTCCAATATGGCTACCCCAGGAAAGTTTTTAAATATAAGAAATGAAAAGCTTCAAAATGTAAGAAAATAATTAGCACATTATTTCTCTTCTGCAGACTTACTTCTAATTAATAAAACTACAATAAAATACATGAGACATTCCCTTTAAGAAATACTTCCTTCTCTTTAGAATTCTGAATATGTTTCTTGCAGATAAGCTTCATCCATATGTGAGCTAAATCTTCAATCGTTGAATGGCGCCTCAGCTTTGTGGTGATGTCGTCTACAACAAAGACGATGGATTGACAACTCATAATGAACTAGTGATTTCCACCATTGAAAAGCGAATTCTCTATAAATCATTTATGACATCTTAAGGTCACCAAAGCACAATAAAGGAGTGAGGACTCTGCACGGTATTGATCTTCTGGAAGTCTTTGCATCTTTGATTTAGCGAGCCCCATAGCCTGCACTTTACTGATGCAGTGTATGAAGGAACAATGAAGCAAATCAAGAACATCTCTTGTTTCCCAAGAACCTACAAAAACAAATGAAAATTATTCCTAATTTTTGTTACTCTTTAATGCAAATATTTTCTTATGTCATGATGGTCAATGTAGGTTTTTTGGGGGGATTTTTACTAAAAATGTCTGTCCCATCTGCCCTATTAGGGTATGGATGTCATAAGGGAAGCAGAGTCTTGGAACGTGTCTATGGTACCTCTGCAGCCCTCAGTCATGTAACCTCATTGCTTGACTCTATGTTATGTTCTTCTCAGCTCCCACAATGCACTAGTAATGGTAAACCGTTAGAATTCTGAATTTAGCGTTGGATGTGATTGGGGAAGAAAGATAATTAGGCTCAAAATCTGCAAAAGATAAAAAGTTTTTCATTATTTTATGTACGTTTTAGCTTGAAAGTTATAAAATATTTTCTTCTACAGACTTAGTTCACCCCAAATGAATTTTCAGGAAGGAATACGTCTACTCATCATTAGCTGAGTTGTAGGGAATTGGTGTAAAATAGAAAACTGTGACTCGACTAAGCCAGTTACAATGTGAGCAAATTAAGGAGAAAGAATGGAAATGTCTTAGTGAACACTGCTCCATATTGCTAAATTTGGTGTGAGATTATGGTCATAAGACAAATTGTGGATGACCCTCTTTGTTTTATTAAATACCATTTGAGCATTGCATGTGTTAGGAAACATCCGTCACTTTATGACTACTAGCCAAGCTTCTGGGTGGCCCTGGTTTGAGATGCAGAGACAATCTAATTTCTCCGTTTGCAACCTACCAGAGCAAAGAGTGGGGTATTTGAATCTGTTCAGTTTTCTCATTGTTGCTTTTGATTTTCTTGTGTATGCATGTGTCTGATCAAGCTTCTGGTTACCCCCTGTATCACCTTGACTATTTGGACTTTTAGTATCTCCTCGTTTTGTACTCTGCTTGCTGATTATCCCTCTGGTTTGTCTGGTTATCCTGGTATTGCCTGCAGTTGCACCTCCTGTCAAACACCGTACGCTGTAAAAGCAACCTGGGTTCTATGCAGCCAAATCCAAACTGCCTTGCGGTGGGCTCTGGTGAAGACCATAGAGTAGCATTAGACTCTGCTGACCAGAGGGATGACGGACTTGAGGTAGCTGATTTACCTGCACGCTTGATCCAGACAGTCTCCAGCTGTCTTTGGGGAATTGCTCGTGTAGCAATTCTATATACTTGCCCTGTGGGGAATTGCTCAATTAGTGATTCCTTCACAGTATGTAGAATTTACCATAATGAAAATATCAAACCTATTGGTACACATACAAGCTTATGCAGCTGCATACTGACGCTGAGCGTAAGGCAGCCCCTTACAAATTACGGGTCATCCTGGACTGTGTTCCAACAAAGACGTTTTCACTTGAATGATAGATTTTCCATTGAGCTAGGGAGTAACTATACGAGTAGCACTTTATTCTTACTAAATTATATAACTGATAGAAAGAAGTCGAAATGTTGGACAAGCAATGGGGTCCTATATGCTGTAGATTGTTTTCCTGTGTGACTTTAAAAGAATTGTAAGTTTCTTACACTTTCTTCTCTAATGTTGCAACCTAATTTGAAAAGGTTACTGTAGCTGAAAATAGCCAAATGATGTTCCAAGTTACTCAAAATTTCATTAAAAATACATTTTATTGCTTGGGTCCAATTCAATTTGAGAAAATAAAAATGTCTGAAATGTACAATCAACAACTTATTATAAAAACCTGTCGTCAAAGCAAGACGAGCGCAATTTGCATAATCGAATAGGGTAAAAATGGTTTCTAAAAGAACCAATCAGTTTCTGTAATTTAGTCGTGCAATCACATGACCTCCCAGCACAAAGCCGCCCTTGTGTTCTATGGAAGAATGCCGTCGTCTCCGTCACACCAGTCAAATTTCACGCTGTTTATTGAAATTATGTCACTCGCTGAGCAATCATTTCAACAACGCTCCACGAGCAGAAAACTGGGTAATGAGCCTGAAAAATTTCCATTAATGTTTTTTAATAATAATAAAATATACAGTTAAAGGATTTGATAAAAATAACTAAAGTGACTATAAACAGTCCAACCCGCTGTGGCTCTAAGTCACGATAGATATTTTAATCCACTTGTATTTTCTGTTTCTATGTATAGTGCTAAGGCAAGGATTACATGGTGACATCTCCCATGTATATATAGTCTTGATAAAACATTTACCATGTATACAGCTCCCCTGTAGACCTATGGGTCTCTGTGGTTATAGACTTCAAACAACCCCTTTGTAGTCAGACTCGACTGTCATGTGCTACTCCCTCCTATCTGCTTCCACTTTGTGGGTATGTTCACACGGCTTATTTTTGTCCGTTTTCCGGGCCGCTAACGTCCGAAAAACGGCTGAAAAATCGGAAGCAGAATGCCTCCAAACATCTGCCCATTGATTCCAATGGGAAAATTGGCGTTCTGTTCCGACGGGGTGTTATTTTTACCGGCCACGTTAAAAAACGCCCGCGAAATAGTGCATGTCACTCCTTGGAGCAGTTTTTCATTGACTCTATAGAAAAACAGCTCCAAAAACGGCGGTAAAAAACGCAGCGAAAAACGCGAGTTGCTAAAAAAAAATGACCTGCTTGCACTTTTTTGCATCGTTTTTCACCCGTGGCCATTGAGCGCCGCAGGTAAAAGACACTGCGAAAAACGCTTTCTCTGCCTCCCATGGAGGTCAGAGGTGGAACCGCAGCAAGAGAGAGCATGCCGCTTTCTTACCATGAGCGAGTAAAAGCTGATGCGTGGAAAAAAACACCTCCGCCTCCCATTGAAATCAATGGGAGGCAGGTTCGGAAGCTTTCTGGCGCAGATTTTGGCATCAAAATCCACGTAAAATCCTCTGTGTGAACTGGGCCTAAAGCGAAGCTTTCTATATAAGTATCACAATCATTGCTTAGACAGCTGTACATGTTAGCCACTGCAGGACCGGAGTATTTTTCCTTTATAAGGGGGGGTCCGTAACGGCTGAAATTACGGGGATGTTTCAGCCTGAAAACATCCCCGTAAATTCAGCCGTACCGGCATGTGCAGGCGCTTGAACGCCGCGTCAATTACGGCCGTAATTAGCGCTGCTATTCATTGGAGTCAATGAATAGCGGCTCCAATTACGGCCAAAGGAGTGACAGGTCACTTCTTCTACGCGGGCGTCTATTTACGCGCCGTCATTTGACAGCGGCGCGTAAATATACGCCTCGTGTGAACAGACAAACGTCTGCCCATTGCTTTCAATGGGCAGATGTTTGTCAGCGCTATTGAGGCGCTATTTTCTGGGCGTAATTCGGGGCAAAAACGCCCGATTTACGTCCGTAAATAGGCCGTGTGAACATACCCTAACTCCTCTCCACACAACACTCCACATTTACGATGTGAGGGAGAGTGCAATAATGCATAGCATCGTAAATGTATGGCGCTCTGATCGCATGGGTACAGTAATTGTTGTGACTGACAGTCCCACTCCTCTTTAACAGCCGAGATTGAAGAAACCTAAGGACTGGATTTGGGGATGATGAGGACTCCCATGGACCAACAACACATGGAATGGTCTATGGACCCCTGCAGTAGACTACTCTTCAAGAGACAACTAGATATATGTCTGATGGTTCCTAACATTTCGATTGTATGTTTGTAACCTCGGCAGTCCGAAAGATCTCAGCAGTCCGAAAGATCTTGGCAGCATCTCGGCAGTCCGAAAGATCTCGGCAGCACCTCGGCAGTCCGAAAGATCTCGGCAGCACCTCGGCAGTCCGAAAGATCTCGGCAGCACCTCGGCAGTCCGAAGCTTCTTGTTGATTATACTTGGGAATAGTGACATTTTCATCTGGGACCCTCATCATGCAATAGCAGGGAGATAACTATAGGAGGGGCTGAGTTAGCAATCGTACCCAGGCCCTGGTGCCTAAGGGGGTCCTAAGACCCCTCTGCCACATAAAAAGGTACCAATATTAAAAATGGCACATGATAAGAGGGGGGCCCTGTTCCAGCTTTTACTCTAGGGCCCAGACCTCTGTCCCATAGTGTTTATAAACTGTTATTAATGAACCGTCTAGTAACTGGGACAATGTTATTGCTTTGACCTCATTGCGGCTGCACCCATAGACTAGACGTAGGACGTTGAGCGGATGTTTCCATAGCTGTGGTCTTGGCTTTGTGACTGTTATCTATGACCTTTGCTATAATAAGTGGTTTTACAGTGTCGAGCAGGTTATCTACACACCATTCATTGTAGCACCATGATATATATCTTGTCACTGAAGCAGGAAACCTGTTATACATCACATCTTCACATTTACAGTAGCCCCGTATAGCTATCTCAGGCAAGAGAAAGACAATTATTGGAAAACTCTGTTGTGCTGGCTTCTCATAACACGGCAGCACTAGAGAATCACAAGCGCATAGGTCGGAAAAACAGAACATTCATCTCCTGCTGCTACCGAAATTCCAATGATTATCGAAAAGTTTTACCACCATTAGTTATTTGTGGAAATGTTCTAGAGAAAGGTCAATTGATAACATATTGTGAGGGTCCAAGAGATGGGACCCCCTCCAGTTTCCATTGAGCATGGTAACTTACTCAAACTTTTTGGGTACCAGACTTAACTTTCCACCACTTGTAATATCCAAGATAATTCTACTATAGGAGCGCCATCAACTAAAAAATTTTTTTTAAAAAAGTTGTGCACTTTTTACAGTACCTTTTTATTGGAAGTATTCTTCAAAAATAAACTGATTACAGGCTGTAAGCTGTGGGGGAACCCAGCAGCAAGTGTTTAATTTCCCTACAGCGCCACCACAGGGGAAATTAGGTATTACTTGATGTCCATTAAAATGAATCAGCCATCCATGTAACCCATGGACAACTAGGGTCCTCCGAAATAAGAGACGCTCTTTGTTGCCACTCCCTGCGCCAGCTATTTGATGGGGGTCTCAAACTGGGGACCTCCCTCTATTAACTCAGAATTTTCTATGGTGGTATTTCAAAATGACTTTTCTAATAGACATTTTCTTTAATATACAATGAATGAGCTGCAGCGAATGTATAAGTAGACACCAGAGCTTTTCCCTTCCAAGGGGCTGATGGAAAACCACCAGTCCCCTTTAAGTCTTGACCGGTGAAGAAAGCAACATGGAGGTTTGTTATAATGACAGAGAAATAGTACCCTCACAAATGCATCACAGCCCAGAAACACCAACCTGTTCACCCCCACAAGCATGTTTCTATGCCCCCTGCACAACATCCATGATGGTTTCTACAAGAGAGTGGTGTCCTACTAGGGTCACTCTTGGCAGTAGAACCTATTTTTCGGCAATCACCTAAACTAAGTGCTTGCAGTGATTATTAACTGGATCCCCTTTAAATGTAACATTCCTAGCATACGTTTGGTTGAAAATTTGCCAGCCCACTTTAACTGCAGCCTCATTTAAGTGGGCCCTCCTGCAATAAATGAAGCTCAATGGCCTGACTCCCAAATCATAGACTTCAAAAGGTAATATTTGGCCTCAAAATGCAATGTCAATGCAAAAGAAATAATGTCAAACATGAAGTCCTCTTTTGGCCAAGTGGTATCTCTCTATCACGCAACATTGACCTTACTCCACACATCCCATTTCAGTAACGCCAGAACAACACTCCATACCATGCGCTCCTCCCAACAGCACTTCTTATAACCAGTCTTGGAGGAGAAGACAGTGGCAACCACCAAGTAACTTATGGCTATCATATCGGCATTGGAGTTGGGTCTACAGGATAATTGAGTGTCCATATCTATTTGATACATATCATCATCAATGTACAACTACCCTAAAAGGCACCAGTATTGATTTTCTTTTCCACCAACTCAAAAAGAAACATAGAAGACCCCGACTCGAAAAAGAAGTCCTATACATACAGCCACTATAAAACAGACTAAGAACAGAAAGTTCAAAGGTAGCAGTTGCCCCATTCCCTGTTGCTTGAGTGGACCCAAAGACCCTTTTGTTCAATAGGAAGATACCAATATTATAAGTGGCACATGGTAGGTGGGGGACCCTGGTACAGACTTTGCATTGGGAACAAGGTTACCCCCCAGAATATTACAGTGATATGGAAGATATGGAATGAAATATAAACAGTTAATTGATCTGATGACCCTCAATGAAAGGACGATAGAGTAAACCCCAAAGACCTTCTCACTGATACACTAATGTTAGTCTTGTAAATTACTTTGGCGTCATCTTAAGAAGTGGAAATGTGCAGTTTCCAGTGGAATTTTAATGGGCTCTACAATTCTCATGCAGAAATCGCAAGTGCTGTCGTCTTTGGCAAGGTCATCCTAAACTTTGGGTATGGAATACATAAATGACTGTCATGCAAGTTTGATCTGCCCCAGGGAAGCGTTAACCTACAGAAGACTCTTTCAATTTAATTTTTTAATTTTTTTTAACTTTAACATTTATGATTAAACATATCCACAATGTCCTGATTTTTATAACTGCAATTTAACTTTCCATTTCATCTCAGTTGTGGCGACAGAACATATTTTTATTTAAAAAAGTATTTCCAATAAATTTTTGTTTGTAAAATTATATTTTTTATGGTCATTGAAGAGCAGATTTAATTTGTTTACCTAATAATTAATTATTATATGATTATTACCATTTATTAGCAATAGGGATAATAGTGTTCTTCCAAATATATTGAATACATCATGACGTATCATTTGGAAATGGAAAATAAAAATAAAACGTATCATAGAAAATAACTGCACCATTGACATCATTAGTTGTATACACAGAAGAGAGGGAGCCCCCATAGAAAAAAATAAAAAAATAGCCCCTCTCCTTGTTTGAAAAGAGTGGACGCCCAGCACTCGATAAAAAAAAAATCCAAAACTTAAATTCATAGCATGAGTAAGAACCTGTTTGGTTCGAAACGCATAAGCATCCTTCCTAGGAAAGTTTTTGATTTTTTTTTTGTCGGGTGCTAGATGTCCCCTTTTTTCAACATTATTTCATATTTCATCTGCTGCCGACGCAGAGTTTTTGCAGTCTACGAGCACTAAATGGAACTACAACGTGGCCTTAGAGACATCTGAGGTGCATGGTGAGCGGACCAACACACCTTTTTTTCTTTTTGTATTTTTCTCCTCTCCTTGCTTGCGGCCATCTTGGCTGCACCTGTCATATCATAGATGCTGGATCAATAGAATTTCAATACCAATGAGACCACTCTGTTGGAATCCAAAGTACCCAAATTAAACAGTATTTTTAGTGCTCACGTGCATTGAGGAGATTGTAATTTTAGTTTTCTATGCCTCTTAATGTCTTTTTCTCTGACCTGAACGGCAGTAGCGCGATCATTTTTTTTAAAGCTCTGACATGGACTCCAATGCAAAGTCTGTATCAGGAGCCCATGAGTCCTCACATACCATTCATTGCCCACCTACCATGTGTCAATTATAATACTGGAGCCATATTATTTGGTCTCCTTAGGCACCACTTCTACCTCTACACCCCCTATATCTACGGCCCTCAGCCAGGGTTTCAGACAAGGGGCACATTTGGAACTACAATCTCTGCACCCTCTATGGCTATACCACGGTCTTCATCCCAGTCTTGGTGGACTTTGTTCTACAAAACTGTCACATGGAGTAGGGGTAAAGACTAATGCATGGATCAGCTTTGGCCGACATTGGGCCACTTCAGGTACCATGGCCAGAGGGTGACCACAATCTCTGCACCCTATAGCAACACAACTGCTCTAACCTGAATGGGTCTTCACTCCTGGGTTGGTGAGCTCTGTTCCATCGTACTGTCATGTGGTGCAAAAAAAACAAACACGACTTGTGCCTAGAGCAGTTTTCACCACCTCATTTTAAGTGCATCTCTCCTAAATAATGAAGGAGCTACAGCTGCATCTGTCATTCTCCTTATATTCTACAATCTAGATGATCTTTAGTATCTTATTTTAAGAGGTGTGATGCCTTGAAGAGGTTGTCTTCTCCAACCAACTTGCTATATGTCCTCTTATGACCATTGAGCTAATAGAAGGGGGTCACCCATAAGGGATGCCTCTACACCAACTCTGGAGAACAGCAGAGAACCCCTTTATAGCAATAGACATATTGGACACTCCTTAATTTCGATGGTTTCCCTGCCATGCTTGTATCAGTGGGACCGGTAATCTGAGTAGGGGTTATCAATGTCAGCAACCGCTACAAAGGGTGATTGATTAACATTAGTAGTCCTTGCTATAGCATAAAATCCCACAGTCTTAGCTACTTGACGGCATCTCTTATTCTTTGTTTGTAGTGAGAGATGAGCGAATTTGCCGAAAATTTGTTTCAATGCCAATTCTACAGACTCGGCTGTCCAATGTGATTCAGTGCAAATAAATTTGGCGCAAATCGTAAAATGCCTTGATTGTCTTGTCTGACCCTCTGATGTCTTCTAAGACTGGATCCAAGCTGGATAAAGTCCTACAAGACATTAGAGTGTCAAACAGGGAAATCATGGCACTTGGCAATTTCATCCTTAAAATATAAAAAATACCACGCTCACCTCCGCTGGTCTCCGGCAGTGACACCTCCCTGCCAGCCTCTTGAGATGACATTGTTTTGTCCCATGTAATCGCTGCTGCGACGTGTCCCTGGCGACCTCATGCGATAGCGTAAACTTGTCCTATGTGACCAATGCAGTCTGTGATTAGTTGCAGCGGGCAGAGCAGACAAAGCCCCCACATCTCAGAAGGCTGCCAGGGACGCGTCACAGCAGCGGTCACATGGGCAAAACAACATCCTCTGAGGAGTCCGGCAGGGACATGTCGCTACGGGAAACCAGGTGACGATGGTATTGTTTGCATCTCCTCTTCTGCCCGCTTCCTTTTAAAAAACTGTAGAATCTGGCGGCTTATTGCTGATTCGTGAGCCGCAAACCCCAAAAGTTTTGACGTTTTCGAAAACTTCTGAGAAATTCGGACCAAATTGGATCAATTTAGAATCTATTTGCTCATTTCTTCTTGTAGTACATGTATTTCCTCCCTAATGATCGGAACTTATCACCCCGCAAGTTGCTGCGGTAACATTTGATCACTGAATATCTGTGCGGCTCCCCAGGTTACATGTACAGAACTTGTAATTACGCTAGGCTAATCCTTTCATTATTAGAGAGCTCAAGGTTTCCAGCTCCCATGCAGAGAAGGTGTTAAAATACAAACCAGCGTCTCAGAGCAAGAGGGGATTACACCGCGCCAAATATGTATCATAGAAGCATCCGGCAACCAGAGACGTTATGTCCTATAGGTTGCAAATAATCCGATTCTGTTTCTTATAAGATTCCACGGAACTGATGTTATTCTACTATTTTTCTTTTTATCCTGTGCTGTGCAACATTTGTTCAAGTTCTTGTTATAATTTTCTGTAAAGCTGTTAGGCTATGTTCACACGGAGTATTTTGGGGGAGGAATATCTGCCTCCAAATTCCATTTGAAACTTTGAGGCAGATTTTCCTCTCCCTGCACGCCGATTTTCGCGCCGTTTTTCGCCCGCGGCCATTGAGCGCCGCGGGCATAAAACAGCGCGAAATACGCTTTCTCTGCCTCCCATTGAAGTCAATGGGAGGTCAGAGGCGGAAGCGCCCGAAGATAGGGCATGTCGCTTCTTTTTCCCGCGAGGCAGTTTTACTGCTGGCGGGAAAAAGACGCCGACGCCTCCCATTGAAATCAATGGGAGGCGTTCTCGGGCCGTTTTTTCCGAGTTTTGCGATGCGGTTTCCGCGTCAAAAAACTCGGCAAAATACTCTGTGTGATCATAGCCTAACTGAAACAAAAGAGCCATTGTTAGGTGTTTTTAGGGAATCTGGATGGGTACTAATATGGCCGCCATTATCGCTCACAAAGGTATTTTTGTTCTGCTTGTTTTTTGTAGATTTATGGACAATAAATCCACTTAGTTTTGTTAGAGAATAATACCTTAGATTTTCTTCCTGTGGATAAAACCAAAATTTCAGAATTTTCATCAATGGAGTCTATTTTACAATTAACATAAAAAAAATTATCTGCATAAAGCTTAAGTCATTGCGTACATACATTACTTATCCTGCACTGATTCTGAGTTACATGCTGTATTATACTCCAGAGCTGAACTCACTATTCTGCTGGTGGAATCACTGTGTACATACATTACATTACTTATCCTGTACTGATCCTGATTTACATCCTGTATTATACTCCAGAGCTGCACTCACTATTATGCTGGTGGAGTCACTGTGCACATACATTACATTACTTATCCTGTACTGATCCTGAGTTATATCCTGTATTATGCTCCAGAGCTGTACTCACTATTCTGCTGGTGGAGTCACTGTGTACAAACATTACATTACTTATCATGTACTGATCCTGAGTTATATCCTGTATTATACTCCAGAGCTGCACTCACTATTCTGCTGGTGGAGTCACTGTGTACATACATTACATTACTTATCCTGTACTGATCCTGAGTTACATCCTGTATTATACTCCAGAGCTGCACTCACTATTCTGCTGGTGGAGTCACTGTGTACATACATTACATTACTTATACTGTACTGATCCTGAGTTACATCCTGTATTATACTCCAGAGCTGCACTCACTATTCTGCTGGTGGAGTCACTGTGTACATACATTACATTACTTATCCTGTACTGATCCCTAGTTATATACTGTATTATACTCCAGAGCTGCACTCACTATTCTGGTGGAGTCACTGTGTACATACATTACATGACTTATCCTGGATTTTTTCTTGAGTTATATCCTGTATTATACTCCAGAGCTGCACTCACTATTCTGCTGGTGGAGTCACTGTGTACATACATTACATTACTTATCCTGTACTGATTCTGAGTTTTATCCTGTATTATACTCCAGTGCTGCACTCACTATTCTACTGGTGGAGTCACTGTGTACATACATTACATTACTTATCCTCTACTGATTCTGAATTACATCATGTATTATACTCCAGAACTGCACTCAGTATTCTGCTGGTGGAGTCACTGTGTACATACATTACATTACTTATCCTGTACTGATCCTGAGTTACATCCTGTATTATACTCCAGAGCTGCACTCACTATTCTGCTGGTGGAGTCACTGTGTACATACATCACATTACTTATCCTGTACTGATACTGAGTTATATACTGTATTATACTCCAGAGCTGCACTCACTATTCTGGTGGAGTCACTGTGTACATACATTACATGACTTATCCTGGATTTTTTCTTGAGTTATATCCTGTATTATACTCCAGAGCTGCACTCACTATTCTGCTGGTGGAGTCACTGTGTACATACATTACATTACTTATCCTGTACTGATTCTGAGTTTTATCCTGTATTATACTCCAGAGCTGCACTCACTATTCTACTGGTGGAGTCACTGTTTACATACATTACATTACTTATCCTGTACTGATTCTGAATTACATCATGTATTATACTCAAGAGCTGCGCTCACTATTCTGCTGGTGGAGTCACTGTATACATACATTACATTACTTATCCTGTACTGATCCTGAGTTACATCCTGTATTATACTCCAGAACTGCACTCACTATTCTGCTGGTGGAGTCACTGTGTACATACATTACATTACTCATCCTGTACTGATCCTGAGTTATATCCTGTATTATACTCCAGCGCTGCACTCACTATTCTGCTGGTGGAGTCACTGTTGTGTACATACATTACATTACTTATCCTGTACTGATCCTGAGTTACATCATGTATTATACTTCAGAGCTGAACTCATACATGATACATTAGCCAACAGGGTGCAACAAAAAGCACAAGGGAAATATATGAATTCTGCGCTCCTTTCTGATGCATAATGGGATTGACATTTTGAAGAGAAAAAAAGACATTCAGCAAAACCCTTTTCCTAAAGAATATATTTACCGTGTAATTTCGGAATGTTTCCTGCATCAGTGACCACGAATGTCAATTATATCTGGAATTCCTCTTTAAAGCCTGACCGCTGAATAATTGGACTCTCTATAGCACAAATCTAATATTCTTCACGTATTCTATTTAAATTGCTGTGAAACATGTTATAAATCTGTTTACGGCTGCTCATGATCTGAACACAGTAGCTCCATATAATGATGAAGCCCATACGGTTTTATAGCCAGATGTTTTGACGCAGTCCTCCATAAATATGATTACATCTCCTGATTTAATACACAAGCTTCTTTAACATTCCCTTGATGCGCTCATGCAGAAGAAAAAGGCCCATAAGAGTAACGGGTAAAAATGTGTGCTCATTAAAAAAAATACCTAAAAATACACAAAGATCACAGACAGGTAACTGGAATTAATTGAAATGTGCTAATTCAACCTGAGAACGCGTAATTATTCCACGAAGTATAGCGAGAACATGGAAACAAGTAAAGAGCTCCCTCTTGTGGCCCTGAGAAAAATAGCAACTTAAGTGTCTGCAATTATGTTACTGATACTGTCTGCTGAGAAGATGTATCTAATCCTATCGTATGTGATACTGTCTGCTGAGAAGATGTATCTAATCCTATCGTATGTGATACTGTCTGCTGAGAAGCTGTATCTCATCCTATCATGTGTGATACTGTCTGCTGAGAAGCTGTATCTAATCCTATCATGTGTGATACTGTCTGCTGAGTTGCTATATCTAAAGGCCCTTTTACACGGGCCAGTAATCGGGCGAATGCTCATTTATCTGCTGATCGTATTGTTTATGCAGCATGAAATATCATCATTATCGGCAGCGCATCTCATGATAGAAATGTATGGGGATGAGAAATCAGAGTAACGAGCACTCGTCCCCAAACATAGGTCACTGCTGTTTCATTGATCGGCACTTGTTTACATGGCCCATGTCGTAAGAGGAACCTCAGTCTATCATGTGTGATACTGCTTGCTGAGTTTTTGTATCTAAGCCTGTCGTGTGTTATTCTGTCTGATGACCTATGCAAAAATAAAAGATATTATTTTTCACAGCACTGGATATATGTGGAAAGGAATGTAACTAACAATGCACCATTTTTAATAACGGCACGCACAGTTTTTCTGAAAGAAAAGAAAATTGTCTAACAATAGCAAAATGTAAAAAAAATATATGATAAAATGATAAAGTAATAAAATAATAAAGTGATAAAATGATAAAGTGATAAAGTGATAAAATGATAAAGTAATAAAGTAATAAAGTAATAAAGTGATAAAGTGATAAAATTATAAAGTGATAAAGTGATAAAATGATAAAGTGATAAAATGATAAGGTGATAAAGTGATAAAGTAATAAAGTAATAAAATAATAAAATAATAAAGTGATAAGGTGATAAAGTAATAAAGTGCTAAAATGATAAGGTCATAAAGTAATAAAGTGATAAAGTGATAAGGTGATAAAGTGATAAAGTAATAAAGTGATAAAATGATAAGGTCATAAAGTGATAAAGTGATAAAGTAATAAAGTAATAAAATGATAAATTGATAAAGTGATAAAATGATAAAGTAATAAAGTGATAAAGTGATAAAGTAATAAAATAATAAAGTGATACAGTGATACAGTGATAAAGTGATAAAATGATAAAGTAATAAAGTGATAAAATTATAAAGTGATAAAGTGATAAAGTAATAAGATGATAAAGTGATAAAGTGATAAAGTAATAAAGTGATAAAGTGATAAAGTAATAAAGTAATAAAGTGATAAAGTGATAAGGTGATAAGGTGATAAAGTGATAAAGTGATAAAGTGATAAAGTAATAAAGTAATAAAGTTATAAAGTGATAAGGTGATAAGGTGATAAGGTGATAAAGTGATAAAGTGATAAAGTGATAAAGTGATAAGGTGATAAGGTGATAAAGTGATAAAGTGATAAAGTGATAAAGTGATAAAGTGATAAAGTGATAAAGTAATAAAGTAATAAAATGATAAAGTGATAAAATGATACAATTATAAAGTCATACAATGGTAAAGTGATAACGTGTGCAGCATTGTGCAGTTTCTGCCTGTTCTAGTTTAATCCTGTCTATCTTCAGGTCCTAATGATTGCCCCACCGTATGGTAATCGTATTATTTGAGTTTTGATTTAATGGTAACTTTTCGATCTAGACACAAGTTTGCTCCACATCAATTCCAATAATTGACCAATTAGATAACAAATGGCAGCACACACCGGTCATATCTAACTGTTGTAACTATCCATTCCCTCCTCCTTATTGGCTCTTTTTTATGTTCTGCAAACAATAGGAAACTGTGTTACCACTAATTACCACTAACGAGTCGGGAGAGATGAGGATAACAGTGTGAGCCTGCATGTTCGGATGAGCGACTGATACCCTATGCCTCTTATAACTTGTACATATTATGGTTCTACCTCAATGGAAGTAATATACACCGATCAGCCATAACACTACAACCACCTGCCTAATATTGTGTAGTTGCCCTAGTACCACTAAAACAGCTCTGACCCGTCGAGGCAAGGACGCCACAAGACCTCTGAAGGTTCCTCTGGTATCTGGCACAAGATGTTAGCAGCAGTTTCTTTAATTCCTGTAAATTGTGAGGTGTGGCCTCCATGGATCGGACTTGTTTCTCCAGCACATCTCACAGATGATCGATCAGATTGAGATCTGGGGAACATGGAGACAAGTCAACATCATAAAGTCTCCGTCATGTCCCTCAGACCAACCCTGAACAATGTCTCAGTGGCAGGGGCATTTTCCTGCTGAGAGAGGGCACTACCATTAGCGAATACCGCCATACCTCCTAACCGTCCTGGATTCAGCGGGACAGTCCTGGATTCCGGGCGGTGTCCTGCTGTCCCGGGCAGCTGGGGGTATGTCCAGATGCCAACTGTATCTACGTCTCCTATGTACAAGAATATAACTGCTATAATACTGCTCCCTTTTTACAAGAATATAACTACTATAATGCTGCTCCCTATATACAAGAATATAACTACTATAATGCTGCTCCTATATACAAGAATATAACTAATATAATACTGCCTCTATATACAAGAATATAACTACTATAATACTGCTCCCTATATACAAGAATATAACTACTATAATACTGCCCCCTATATACAAGAATATAACTACTATAATACTGCCCCTATATACAAGAATATAACTACTACAATACTGCCCCCTACATACAAGACTATAACTACTATAATACTGCCCCTATATACAAGAATATAACTACTATAATACTGCGCCTATATACAAGAATATAACTACTATAATACCGCCCCCTATATACAAGAATATAACTACTATAATACTGCCCCCTATATACAAGAATATAACTACTATAATACTGCTCCCTATGTACAAGTATATCTGTTATAATACTGTGTCCGATATACAAGAATATAACTACTAAAATATTGCCTCCTATATACAAGAATATAACTACTATAATACTGCCCCTATATACAAGAAAATACCTACTATAATACTGCCCCTATATACAAGAGTATAACTACTATAATACTGCTCCTATATACAAGAATATAACTACTATAATACTTTCCCCTATATACAAGAATATAACTACTATAATACTGCCCCTATATACAAAAATATAACTACTATAATACTGCCCCTATATACATGAATATAACTACTATAATACTGCCCCCTATGTACAAGAATATAACTACTATAATACTGCCCCCTATATACAAGAATATAACTACTATAATTCTTCTCCTATATACAAGAATATAACTACTATAATACTGTCCCCTATATACAAGAATATAACTACTATAATACTGTCCCCTATATACAAGAAAATACCTACTATAATACTGCCCCTATATACAAGAGTATAACTACTATAATACTGCTCCTATATACAAGAATATAACTACTATAATACTGTGCCCTATATACAAGAATAAAACTACTATAATACTGCCCCTATATACAAAAATATAACTACTATAATACTGCCCCTATATACATGAATATAACTACTATAATACTGCCCCCTATGTACAAGAATATAACTACTATAATACTGTCCCCTATATACAAGAATATAACTACTATAATACTGCCCCCTATATACAAGAATATAACTACTATAATACTGCTCCTATATACAAGAATATAACTACTATAATACTGTCCCCTATATACAAGAATATAACTACTATAATACTGCCCCCTATATACAAGAAAATACCTACTATAATACTGCCCCTATATACAAGAGTATAACTACTATAATACTGCTCCTATATACAAGAATAAAACTACTATAATACTGCCCCTATATACAAAAATATAACTACTATAATATTGCCCCTATATACATGAATATAACTACTATAATACTGCCCCCTATGTACAAGAATATAACTACTATAATACGGTCCCCTATATACAAGAATATAACTACTATAATACTGCCCCCTATATACAAGAATATAACTACTATAATACTTCTCCTATGTACAAGAATATAACTACTATAATACTGCTCCTATATACAAGAATATAACTACTATAAAACTGCTCCTATATACAAGAATATAACGACTATAATACTGCTCCTATATACAAGAATATAACCACTATAATACTGCTCCTATATACAAGAATATAACTACTATAATACTGCTCCTATATACAAGAACATAACTACTATAATACTGCTCCCTATATACAAGAGCATAACTACTATAATACTGCCTCCTATATACAAGAACATAACTACTATAATCCTACCCCTATATACAAGAATATAACTAATATAATACTGCTCCCTACATACAAGAATATAACTACTATAATACTGCCCCCTATATACAAGGATATAACTACTATAATACTGCCTCCTATATACAAGAATATAACTGCTATAATACTGCTCCTATGTACAAGAATATAACTACTATAATACTGCTCATATATATAAGAATATAACTACTATAATACTGTCCCCTATATACAAGAATATAACTACTATAATACTGCTCCTATATACAAGAATATAACTACTATAATACTGCCCCCTATATACAAGAATATAACTACTATAATACTGCCACCCTATATACAAGAATATAACTACTATAATACTGCCACCTATATACAAGAATATAACTACTATAATACTGCTCCTATATACAAGAATATAACTACTATAATACTGCTCCTACATACAAGAATATAACTATAATACTGTCCCCTATATACAAGAATATAACTACTATAATACTGCCCCTATATACAAGAATATAACTACTATAATACTGCTCCTACATACAAGAATATAACTACTATAATACTGCCCCCTTTATACAAGAATATAACTACTATAATACTGCCCCCTTTATACAAGAATATAACTACTATAATACTGCCCCCTATATACAAGAATATAACTACTATAATAGTTCCCCTATATACAAGAATATAACTACTATAATACTGCCTCTATATATAAGAATATAACTACTATAATACTGCCCCTATATACAAGAATATAACTACTATAATACTGCCCCTATATACAAGAATATAACTACTATAATACTGCCCCTATATACAAGAATATAACTACTATAATACTGCCCCTTATATAACTATATACAAGTATAACCTTTCTTTGTATGGTAGAGGTTAGTTTCTGTGATTGGTCGCTCTGTATCCAGTTTTGCTCTCTCTATTCCCCCCTCTACCACATATAACAGTAATTACAGACATTATAAATATCACTTGTAGAACATTTTGTTTCCATAATACTATTAACCTCTTCCCTTTCTGACGCTGCGGCTGATTTGCGGAGTTAGTTTGGACATTCACTTCTATTAGTCATGTCCTGCTATTTTTTCATTGTCTATGTAATTCTCAGAGAATTTGAGTCAATGGAACCTACTGGCCGCCTTTTTTCCAACTACAGAAAATACTTCATTTAGTAGCTTCACATCCCCGTCTTATCTGTTCCTTTCTGAAGAGTTTGATTATGAATAATACATATCTGCACAGCATGAAATATTCAACTCGTGTTCTTTCATTCCAGTTCAGTCTAGCAAACAAAGAAATGAGCTGTTTGAGCACAAAAAAGGAGCAGCTACAGAGATCTGCATCTGCCAGGACTGGTAATGGTCTCCCCGCACTGCAGCGGTCAGATCAATAGCGCAACAGCCTCACAAGACCTCATGTGGTAAATGGAACTCTCTGTACCTTCCAATTAATTGCCTTAAAAACTTTTGTCAAAGAAGATTCCTATAAACATAAAACAATTATAGACAATCAGGTTATCAAGGATGGGTATTTTTGTCCCCGTGCTACGTTATCCGAAGGTGTCAGCATTAAAGTATAAGCTGAATTGTCCCACAGTGTTGGAATGCAAGTTCTCTCCTATCTGGGGATCTATGGCGCTGTTTACACTGTGTTCTTGGTTCGTGAATAGAATGGCAGAAGTAAAGTGTAGACTGACAGCTTCAGAGGAAGAATTGAGGGAGCAGATCAATTTCTCATCTCCCTATTAAGGTAATAGGTCCGCAGAGCACTGTCTCTCTATGTCTTCCTTTAAATGATGTAGGCATTGAAACTGCTGCCTAAATGTAAATAAAGTAGGTACAAATACTACTGCCTCTCTTTAAATAGTATAGGCTCAGAGAAGGTCGTCTTTTTGTAAATAAAGTAGCTACAGATAGTACTGTCTCCTTGTAAATTAAGTAGGTACAGATAGTACTGCATTCCTGTTTCTCCCTGTAAATGAGGTAGGTACAGATAATACTGCCTTCCTTTTTTCCCCTGCAAATGTTGTGGACACAGATAGTACTGCCTTCCTGTCTCTCCATGTAAATAATGTAGGTACAGATAGTACTACCTCCCTGCCTCTCGCTGTAAATAATGTAGGTACAGATAGTACTGTCTTCTGGTCTGTCCTTTTCAATTATGTAGGTACAGATAGTACTAGTAGGTGCTGTAAATATGTTCTCAAATCAGATACCTTTTCTGACAGTGAACACAAAAGAGAATTTAAAGTCTATAATTGTATCAACTGCCGTTCAACTATGGTTGTGTATTTAATTATCTGCCCATGTGGGAAACAGTATATCGGGAAAAGCAAACGAGAACTACACATACGCATAAGTGAACACCTTTCGGGTATCACCAAGGGAGAAATTAAAAACCCATTGGCAGTACACTTTAAAACACATCATAAACAATCACCTACTGGCTTAAAATTCATGGGGATCTACCAACATTTTGGATATAGAATAGGAGGCGATCGTAATCGTATCCTTCTGCAGAACGAAACCATGTGGATCTACACATTGGGCACTTTGAACGCTAGGGGACTCAATAATGAAATCAAATGTAATATGTTTCTATAATCTCAGGGTGCCCAATAACGAAATAAATCAATATAAATCTCCTAAAGTAAGTATACTCCCATTTATCTTTTGGGAAAGAGTACATGGATCTCCACTGGGATGGCCGTTTACCAGCGTCTCAGGTGGTCTCCATATACCCACTCCTATATCATTAAACAATCTATATTGGATAGTAAGATAAAAATCGCTCTACCTTCTCTCCCCTTTCCCGTCCAATTGTTCACACTCTGACCTGATAAGATACGTTTGTACTATATAGTTGAGAAACTGCTTCTAGTTTAGAAAGTATAGAATTTACCTGAATATCCCTTTTCCAAAAACGAAAAAGAAAAGATAAATCGCACAATTATTGACCCTGCCATCGAGCAATGAAGATACAATCTGTGATCTATATAAATGGATCCACTTCCTGACATGTACAGATAGACATACATTTTTAAAAAAAATTAAATTAAATGAATAAAAAATGGAATCTTGGAGGGAATCTGATCCATGGCATTTCCCATGGTCGGTGGGGACCCGGTCCCACTGGCTTTTTAGGCATAGGACCAATTCCCTGCCTTCTCTGGGACGAGCCATGGACTCCCTATATATATATATATCTTGCTTTTGAAACTGAAGTTCTATAATTAGTAAATGAACAAAATTCGATAGAGGAATTATCATTATGCTATTCCTCTGTCCTTTGGTTATTTTTGTGTTGTAGAGACACATCGCTGATCACCCATTATCATTACAGGGTTAAATGTTAATACTCTATTGATATGCATTTTCAATCAAAATAATGTTTTGCCCTTACACACTAATTGTTTGGAATAATAATGATAATTTACATAACTTGGGATATATATGGGATTTGGCACCCGGTATTGCACTTTAATTATAGAGTTAATAAATGAATAGATTTGTCCCTTTTAAGCTGGATACTATAAATACATCGTACTCTATTGTATTTGCCAAATGGCTCTGAGGAAATCCCGATCAGGAATGAAACGCGTCAGCTGATCAATCAAGCCTGGCAGGTAGTGACGTCAAACCATGCCTTGCAATCCCTGGCAGTGTCGAAAATATCACATGGAAAACAACACCATACAACTCTGAACTTACCTTCCTGCTCTTCTGGATCTCGGACCTCTCCGTGTGCTTCTACGACCGACTCTGTGCACCTGAAAGTAAGATCTCCGCTATTTACATCGTGGCGGGATTGAAAGCAAGAAATTATATGGTGCCATATAATTCTAAATCTACCATCTTGATGGTTGGTGCCTCCCATTGAGTCTTGCGCTCCTTCACGTGGCTTCCCGGCTGTCTCCGGATGATTGGAGGTAAAAATCTATATATCAATTAGGAATTGGAGTCGTTGTATGAAAACAACTTGGAAGCGGTCTTTGAAATCTCTGTAGGGATCGAGGGGGATTAACTTTGACCGTAATGGTCTAGAAATAGACTACCATTTACCCCTGATCCCTAAAATAAGATCCAATTCAAAAAGAAGAGCAAATAGCACACCGCAGCCCTACCTTCTCTCTAATCCTGCTTGCACCCTTTTGATGAGAATCATCATATAATAGAAAACCTGTTCCTTATTCTTATCGTCAATTCTCTTGAATAAGTGTTTGTGCCAGCTTTAGATTTTATATCTAAAAATATGTAGAAACCGCAAGTGTGAACGAAGCCCACCGGTTTTTAAACATAAAATAAACAAATTCTGTCAAATTATATGCAACTTACCTTATATCAAGGGAGATATATATGTAATCCATCTAGCATGATATAGAATCTATGTTTGGGAGGAATGCAATAATCATTTTTACATGTGTGTTTCCTGGCCAGGAGATTTTTTTTTAACATTTTGTATCCACTCCTCCTATCCCTTTCTATATATTTATATTCTAAAATTTATTTAGAACTTAATTAAATATTTTTCTATAATTCTTACAAGCCCAAGAGTGCCTTTTGTGTTTCTGGAATTCCTTTTCCTTTTTTTTTTTTTTCACAGATAGTACTGCCTTCTTGTCTCTCCTTGCAAATGATGTAAGTACACATAGTACTGCCTTCATGCCTCTACTTAAAGCTGATGTAGGTACAGATAGCACTGCCTTCTGGTCTCTCCTTGCAAATGATGTAAGTACACATAGTACTGCCTTCTTGCCTCTACTTAAAGCTGATGTAGGTACAGATAGCACTGCCTTCTGGTCTCTCCTTGCAAATGATGTAAGTACACATAGTACTGCCTTCTTGCCTCTACTTAAAGCTGATGTAGGTACAGATAGTACTGCCTTCTGGTCTCTCCTTGCAAATGATGTAAGTACACATAGTACTGCCTTCTTGCCTCTACTTAAAGCTGATGTAGGTACAGATAGCACTGCCTTCTGGTCTCTCCTTGCAAATGATGTAAGTACACATAGTACTGCCTTCTTGCCTCTACTTAAAGCTGATGTAGGTACAGATAGTACTGCCTTCTGGTCTCTCCTTGCAAATGATGTAAGTACACATAGTACTGCCTTCTTGCCTCTACTTAAAGCTGATGTAGGTACAGATAGCACTGCCTTCTGGTCTCTCCTTGTAAAAATGTAGGTAGAGATAGTACTGCCTTCTTTCTTGTCTCTGCTTGTAAAAATGTAGGTAGAGATAGTACTGCCTTCTTTCTTGTCTCTGCTTGTAAATTATGTAGGTACAGATAGCACTGTCTTCTGGTCTCTCCTTGTAAATGATGTAGGTACAGGTAGTCCTGCCTTCTTGTCTCTCCTTGTAAATAATGTAGGTACAGAAAGCACTGTCTTCTAGTCGCTCCTTGTAAATAATGTAGGTACAGATAGTACTGCCGTCTTGTCTTTCCTTGTAAATGATGTAGGTACAGATAGTACTGTCTTCTGGTCTCTCCCTGTAAATGATGTAGGTACAGATAATACTGCCTTCCTTTTTTTCTCTGCAGATGTTGTGGACACAGATAGTATTGCCTTCCTGTCTCTCCATGTAAATGATGAAGGTACAGATAGTACTGCCTCCCTGTCTCTCCCTGTAAATGATGCAGACACAGATAGTACTGCTGCCATATATTTTCCTGTAAATGATGTAGTTAGTTATAGTACTGCCTCTCTGTCTCTCCCTGTAAATGATGTGGGTAGAGATAGTACTGCCTCACTGTAAATTATCTAGGTACAAATAGCAATAGCACCGTTATTTTGGTAACTATGTACAAATATTGTTTTGGCCAATGTTCGGCGCTTAGAATTAGGCGCTGTATGGTATGGTTATTCGTCCAAAGTAGGATAGGGGGACACAGAATGTATTTCACAGAGCACAATCCAATATATACCCTGAGCATGGGGGTTATATATATTGAGGTGTAAGAGGAAATAGTGAAGTTTTCATTTAACAGTTTAAATGCTGCTCTGTACCCAATCTAATCCCATAGCCGCGTAGGTCATCAAGGTAACTGGCCGCATTTATGCAAATACTTAGCTCTTGATTTGGGGAAAACAAATTGCTTGTTTGAAGAATGATTTGGTAAATAATGGTTTCAGGTAGCGATCCATTCTGCTTCCGTAATTGGATTGCTGAATATCATATATTTTAATACTTAATCTTCCACTGCATAACGTAAAACATAATTAAATGGATAAACAGAAAGGGAGAGGAGGTTGAGCGGAGAGAGGGGCATTACGTCTGGATTACACTGGCTGAATAATGCTTCCCTCTGTTTGACATGCATCAAGTACAGTATGCGGTGTTCCTCATGTCCAACTATATCAGGTGGGTCAGGGTTAAAGGATAACTCCACTTGTCATCAACAGTTTTTTTTAAAAAATTATTGCAAAAAAAAACAAAAACATTGAAAACACTTTACTCATTTCGTGAGTTTTGTTCTCCATTCACATCCAAAGTTAATGTCTGAATGTCCTGACTTCCTGTTAGCAGAGTGCAGTGCATTGTGGGAGACCAGATGAAAAATACACAGAAACAGCTAAGCAGTTTGGTTACATGAGAATTTTTGACCTTTGCCTTGGATGTGAACCAAGAAAAAACATTAAAAACAAGTGAAGATCAGCATAAAATAAGTCACTTAGCTTTTTATGTAGATTTCAACTGAAATGCTGTAAAAAATTAAAAAATAGACCCTTTAAGGGTGAGTTCACATTTCACAAATCCACGTCACTACCACTGCGTGAAAACCATGCGGTAACACAAACATTTTTGTTCTACTTGTCGGCACTTTATTTATTTGGAAAATGTATGGATATTACATGCAGTTTTTCCATTATTGTGAAACCTTTGGGACCCGAAAACTAGGGGTCCCTGATCATCTACCGACTGGTGTAGGGCGTTGGGCGTCCCATCCAGAAGTTTATTGATGAGAGTTCCAGAAGCAGCCGAGCGCATGCGGTCACTTCTCCATTCATTCTCCGTCTGGATATGGTGGCCAGTGTCGGACTCACCTGGAGGGACGAGGGTCAGGTGATCCTATATTCTTCCGATGGGTGAGGGTCTCAGAGCTGGGTCAAACATTTTTGGCAATAACCTACATATTTCTTTAGTTTGATATTATTTATAGGGCACTATGGTATTCTGCACACAGGATAAGTCCACTCAGTCACTCATCACGATCATGTCCTTATCTCAAGCACCTACACACTTAGGCCACTTTCTTACAAAGTCAATTAACCCCTTAGTGCATTTTAAAAGTGTAAAATTCCCAGAAGAGAGCACACAAACACGCGGAGGACTCACATGCCACTTACCATATATACGATTCTTAAGCACTCTCCAGCTCTTCTCACCTCCAGAATCCAGCGGAAACCCCACTTGACTTTTAATAGACTATTATTCATTTCTCAGTGTACTATTACAGTGCAACATTTTACATTACAACATCTTATATGAAATAGGGACAACATGCATAGTTTCTAAGCACAGGTTGGACTAGCCCAGTCCTAGGTAAATAGTAGAATACTGTTTTTGGTAAACCTGTTGTTGTTGTTGTGGTGGTGGTGGTGGTGGTGATTGTTGTGGTGGTGGTTGTAGTTAAGTGCTTATTTTTGTGGTGGTTGTTGTTGTGCTGGTTGTTGTGGTGGTGGTCGTTGTTGTTGTTCTGGTGATGGTAGTTGTGTTGGTGGTTGTTGTGATTGTGGTTGTTATGGTGGTGGTGGTGGTGGTTGTTGTGTTGATGGTTGTTGTAGTGGTGGTGGTTGTTGTGCTGGTTGTTGTGGTGGTGGTGGTCGTTGTTGTTGTTCTGGTGATGGTAGTTGTGTTGGTGGTTGTTGTGATTGTGGTTGTTATGGTGGTGGTGGTGGTGGTTGTTGTGTTGATGGTTGTTGCAGTGGTTGTGGTTGTTGTGGTGGTGGCCAAATAGCTTCAGTCAAATAGTTATTATACTGCACAACATGGTTTTAATTACAAATTTATCGCTGCTACATGACTAGAATATATTTATTGCATTAAGCTCTTAATATTTAGCATTTTATAGGTAGGGAAGTTGATATGTGTTATTTTAAAAGGGTGGTCCAGGATTAGCAAAAACAGCGCCAAACCTGTCCACAGATTGTGTTTGGTATTGCAGCTTGGCTCTATTTAATTTACTACATACAGTATCTCATTTCAATAAAATGTTAATTACATGTTGGATGTTTAATCCACCACATTTTCATGAATAACCACTAGGTGGCATTGTGTTGTAATAATGCAACACCACCTAGTGGTCACATCAAATAGCCTAAAACTTCCAGGACTGAAACATCCATATTATAGATAACTTGTTTTGGACTTTGATGTCTGTTGTGACTGGTTTCTTACTGAAATATTGGAGTACCAAAGGATAAGAACCCTATACTTGAACAGCTCATACTCGTAAGTTATGATGAATGAGGGAGAAAAGGTGCTTTGCTATGTATTTTTAGAAGCGCTGAATCATCATCAATTTGAACTTTAGCAATAACTTTAAGGAATGAAGATATTACTCAAATCTAATCAAAAGTTGCTGTAAAGTCTGAACGCACAACTGAATATCTAAATTTACAAATCTATATTTTGCATACAAATAAATGCATATTATATTTAATAATGTATGAATGTACTCATTAATATTTAAGAACTCCATTCCACTGTGCTGTGTAATATATACAAACCTTGCCCTATCAGGTATAATAAAGTTTCAGCGAGCGCTGTATAGCATTTAAGCAGCTTTGGGATCTGCATGGTAAAGAAGATGTTTCCTCTTAATGATACATCTTGGCGAAGATGCGTGGAAGAATACATATCGTAATGATACAAGGACAGATCAAAATATTTTCAGATATCTGTAGACAGGTGAGCACTGGAGGAATATATGCACATAAAAAAATAAATCTTTCAACTATAAAAACAAAAACAAAAGATCCAATATCTACGGGGATATTCTGAATATTTATACAACGTTTCTGTCAGTAGCCACCACTAGGGGGAGTTTAACATTTACAGTATGTATTTATGCAGCTCCCATTGCTTGACCTATATACAGTGAGAATGTAAAGAGGTAGTGGGAAAAGGGAGGATCCTGTAAGGCGCTGCTGCGTGGCTGTTGAAGGAACTCAGCGATGATAAACAAAATGATATAAATAAATATATGTTTATTGAAAAACATTAATAATAATAATGGTTACGCGTTTCAACGCTGTACTAGCGTCTTCCTCAGGCCGTTAAAATTACATACAAAAGAAGTTGCTTATATATCAACGAAAATTTGAGCACACAGGAAGGAAAAAAGGGTCAAAAGGGGAAAGGTCAAAGAGTGACTGTGACGTCATAAATAACATCTATATCGGAAAATTGTTTTAAAAACAAATTGATTTAAATACAAATTGATGCCTACACAAAAGGAAAAAAGATCATCCGTATTACTTTTTAGAAATACGGATGATCTTTTTTCCTTTTGTGGAAAAAAGACGCTAGTACAGAGTTGAAACGCGTAGCCATTATTATTCTTAATGTTTTTCAATAAACATATATTTATTTATATCATTTTGTTTATCATCGCTGAGTTCCTTCAACAGCCACGCAGCAGCGCCTTACAGGATCCTCCCTTTTCCCACTACCTCTTTACGTTCTAACTAGCGGTGACCACCTGGTTTACCGGTTTGGATCCTGGCAGCAGCACCTGTGGACTTTTTCATTGCCTTTTTCAAGCACTATCGTGGTGAGCATAATAGACCACGTTCAATATTCCATTTAAACCTCATTGACCTGCACTATGTGGCGCCGTGCTTTTTGCTTTTCTGTTCATATATACAGTGAGCACCCTCTAGTGGTAGCTCTCTTCATTATGTGTACAGTATGGCATCATAATCTAAGTACACTGTATGGTGGCATTATTTAATTGTACAGTGTTGCGTTGTTATTTTAATGCACTGTATAGTTATGCGTGGAGTAAGGCAGCATTATTTATGTCCACTGTATAGTAAAATGGTTAATTTGTACAGTTCTGTATAGTGGCATTCTTTATGTGTACAGTATGGCATACTAAACTAAGTACACTGTAAGGTGACATTATTTGTACAGTGTGGCTGTAAAGGATCTGCCAGACACAGCTTCTGTGTCGACGCCCGTGGGTAATCAGTCTGCACCTGCTCCTAGGTCTGATAGAGTGACTCGATCTGCTACCACTCAGGCTGGTAGGCTCAGGAGTGGGAGAACCTATCACAGCCTGGCCAGATGGTTCTAGCTCCCGCCCTCGGTCTATTTATACCCTCATTTCCTGCTTGTCTTTGCCTGTGATTCTTTCCTGTTTCCTGGCTCTGCTGCTCCTGCTATTATTATTGACCTCTGCTACAATTTGACCCTGGCTTTACTGACTACGCTCCTGCTCTGCGATTTGTACCTCGTGCACTCCTGGTTTGACTCGGCTCGTTCACTACTCCTGTTGCTCACAGTGTTGCCGTGGGCAACTGCCCCATTTCCCTTAGCTTATGTGTACCCTTGTCTGTTTGTCTGTCGTACACATATTGAGCGTAGGGACCGTCGCCCGGTTGTACGCCGTCGCCTAGGACGGGCCGTGCAAGTAGGCAGGGACTTAGTGGCGGGTAAATTAGGGCTCACCTGTCTGTCTCCCTACCCCGTCATTACAGTGGCAGTGTTATTTTAGTGTACTATATAGCTATGTGTGCAGTATGGCAGCATTGCACACTGTATAGTGACATTATTTGTACAGTACTGTATGGCAGCATTCTTTATGTGTACAGTATTGCACCATAATCTAAGCACATTGTATGGTAACATTATTTATTTGTACCTATCCCCTCACACCTCGGCAGTCCCTCTCCCCAGCTGTCACTAGTCGCCTGACTAACATTTTTAACCTCTTCCTTTCTTCTGGAATCTTTCCCTCCTCTATTAAACATGCTGTTATAAATCCATTACTAAAAAAAACAACTCTTGACCCATCCAGCGCTGCCAACTACCGACCAGACTCTAATCTCCCCTTCATCTCCAAACTCCTGGAACGTTTGATCTATTCTCGCCTTATCCGCCATCTTTCTGCCTACTCCATTCTTGACCCCCTACAATCTGTTTTCCGCACTCTACACTCCACAGAGACTGCCCTTACTAAACGATCTCTTGGCGGGTAAATCGGACGGTAAATCCTCTCTCCTGATTCTTCTGGATCTCTCTGCTGCCTTTGACACTGTAGACCACAAAATCCTACTTAACATGCTCCACTCTATTGGCCTCAAGGACGCTGCTCTCTCTCTTGGTTTTCCTCCTCTCTCTCTGAGTGCTCGTTCAGTGTGTCATTTGCTGGTTCCACTTCTCCTCTTCCCCTTGCTATCGGGGTTCCTCAGGGATCAGTCCTAGGTCCGCTTCTCTTTTCTCTCTACACAGCTCCTATTGGACAAACCATCAGCAGATTTGGCTCCAGTTCGATCTCTACGCTGATGACACCCAATTATATGCCTCGTCCCATGACATCACACCCGCTCTAATACAGAACACCAGTGATTGTCTGTCCGTTGTCTCTAACATCATGTCCTCTCTCTCTATCTGAAACTGAATCTTTCTAAAACTGAGCTCCTTATTTCTCTCGTGCTGCACCAGTCCTCTGGAATGTGCTACCCCAGACAATCAGATTAATTCCCAATATTCACAGTTTTAGACATGCCCTGAAAACACATCTTTTTAGACAGGCCTATAACATTCCCTAATCTGACTCCTTTCCTTGGCCCCCCTTTACATTAGTCATGAGGCCACTTCATTCAGCAGTATCCCCCCACGCTCTTTGCACCCTAATACACTTCATGTCTGTCATACACAGATACCGGCTGGTGACCGGCTCATGCAGCTTTATGTCACCACCCCATGTGTATAAAAGACGGCTGGACCATTGTACTTAAGCATTTTTTACACTTTGTGTCTCCCTTATTTCATCATAGATTGTAAGCTCTTGTGATCAGGGTCCTCACTCCTCTTGTTTGTATTGAAAATTAGTTTTGTCAATATGTAATGTCTGATATTGTCTGTACAATGTGCCCTCTGAACTGTAAAGTGCTGCAGAATATGTTGGCGCCATATAAATAAGAATTATTATTATTATTACAGTACTGTCTGGTGGCATTGTTTGTGTAAAGTATGACCTCATATTCTAAGTGCATTGTATGGTGACATTTATTTGTAGAGTGTGGCAGTATTATTTTAGTATAATATATAATTATGTATACAGTAAGGCAGCATTATGTACACTGTCTGGCTGCATTATTTATTTGTACAGTACTGTATAGTGGCATTGTTTGTGTAAAGTAAATACATTGCATAGTGACATTTATTTGTACAGTACTTTATGGCGGCTTTATTTATGTCTACAGTAGGGCAAATATAAGTACACTGTATGGTGACATCATTTATTTGTACAGTGTGGCAGCATTATTTTAATGTAATATATCGTTTTTGTGCAGTACTTTATGTACACTGTCTGGCTGCATTATTTATTTGATCAGTACTGTGTGGCGGCATTCTTTGTGTTTACAGTGTGGGATCATAATCTAAGTACACTGTATGGTAACATTATTTATTTGCACAGTCCTATATGGCGACATTATTTGTAAACAGTATGGCATCATAATACGCTGTATGGCGGCAATATTTATTCACTTTTTAATGAAATGTGTTTTTGTTGTTTGTTTGTATGTGAACCCTACCCATGGACCCCCCCCCCCCCACCTCTCAAAATAGGTATATTAGGGAAACTAAAGTAATACTAAAGGGAAACAGGAATAAAGTATTTTTTATTGTTATTATTAATATTATTATTATTTCTAGCAAATCAATTCTCTCAAAACCTCAAGACCTTAATGCGTCTAGTTATGACTTTTGGTCACTAGGACAGTGTTTTTAAAAAAAAAATCAATAAAAGAAAGAAGTATGAAAAACTAGATGCATTTAGACCAGTTACAGAAAACCATGAGCACCAGGCTGTGATAATCTGAAAATTGTAAAAAGAAACGAACACAAAAAACACACACAAAAAAGTGATGACAAGGTTACACAAAAATATAGTACACAAGAGCAGTAGAAATTCTCATTTTATATCTCCATGTCTTCATTGAAATTGCCACAGTCATGGCAGTCATCTTATAGATGCCCATCGGAAGCTCAGACAACAGGCACAGACTGCGTATTGTACAGTCCCTCCGGTATTGGAGGTCAGAGAGGGCGCTCACCATTTCCGCAGGATGTAAATAAATGCATTATCCTCAGAATGAAACTGCAGTCTACAGTGAGAAAAATTGTAAATTGTCCTGAATGGCAAAAAAAGCCTAATAATTAAATTTACAAATTATATTACAAAATGCATAAATAAAGAGTAGAAACCTGGGGCATGGCACAGGGGCGTAGCTAGGGGGGGCAGGCGGGGCATGTGCCCCGGGCGCAACCCGGTGGTAGGGAAGGGGGCGCCAAAGAGCAGCTGATCGCTGCTGTTAGGCGCCCCGTATGTCGGACACCTGCAGCAGCTTTAGGAAGAGCCAGGAAATTACGGCGTTCTGACTGGGGTCTGTGATGGCCAGGGAGTGGACCAGTCCAGTCACCTGACTTGTCACCTGACCTCACATCAGTGACATGAGGTCAGATGAGACTCAGGTCAGGGTACAGGTCCACTCCCATGCTGCAGCCTTCCAGCTCTCCTGCTACACATGCCGAGAAGCAGAGACGAAGCTCCGCCCACAGCCCATCCTGACCTGTGATGCTGTCAGCAAGGAGACATGGTGAGTGTCTGTGTGTGTAGTGTGAATACAGTGTGTGTCTCTGTGTTTGTATGTGTATATGTTACAGTGTGTGTGTGTGTGTGTGTGTGTGTGTGTGTGTGTGTGTGTGTGTGTCTCTGTCTGTCTGTGTCTCTGCATGTGTTTGTCTCTTATATCTACTACATTATCTGTACTCAGAGAGTTATCACTGTGTTATCTGTGATGTTACATAGGACTGCAGGCAACAGCTACTACATTATCTGTAATCAGAGAGTTATCACTGTGTTATCTGTGATGTTACATAGGACTGCAGGCAACAGCTACTACATTATCTGTAATCAGAGAGTTATCACTGTGTTATCTGTGGTGTTACATAGGACTGCAGGTAACATCTACTTCATTATCTGTACTCAGAGAGTTATCACTGTGTTATCTGTGGTGTTACATAGGACTGCAGGTAACACTACTACATTATCTGTACTCAGAGACTTATCACTGTGTGTTATCTGTGGTGTTACATAGGACTGCAGGTAACATCTACTTCATTATCTGTACTCAGAGAGTTATTACTGTGTTAGCTGTGGTGTTACATAGGACTGCAGGTAACATCTACTTCATTATCTGTACTCAGAGACTTATCACTGTGTTATCTGTGGTGTTACATAGGACTGCAGGTAACATCTACTACATTATCTGTACTCAGAGAGTTATTACTGTGTTATCTGTGTTGTTATATAGGACTGCAGGTAACACTACTACATTGTTCAAAAAATGTTGAAAAAAAAATTACACCTCATTGATTGGTAGGGAAAGAAAAGATGGCAAGGGGGAAGGAAATAAATTGGGGGGTGGGGGCGCCAATCTGAATCTTTGCCCCAGGTGCAGGAGAACCTAGCTACGCCTCTGGCATGGCAATTACTGGGTACCAGGGGCACTCGTTTACCAGTTTCTCAGGATCTCCAGGCATTAATAATATTTGACACTGTCACTTGTATGTGTGTCATCCCTTATCACAAGGGTCACAGGTATTTTCAGAACCTCTTCAAACGTAAATAATTAAACAGAAATTATTCAATTCACAAAACCATTTAAAAAATCTAAAACATCATCCTTTGTTTTCAGAAAAACTATTTCTAGGAGTATTGAACTCCCTCAATACAGAACACTTTACCGATATAGTGGGAACCAAACATATGTTCATCAGCTGTGTCTGCTCCACCACACGTCTGTTGCTATTTAAGGATAAGATGTTGTCTTTTTATTTTTTTTGTACTACACTTTTTTACCAACCATTAATACACCATTTATTAACTGATTCAGTGCCTAAACCCAAAATAGTTTAAAACCTGAATAAAAACTGCATGTAGTTTTTCTAAGTAAAGGCTAGTATAGTAGAGCATAGGATAAAATAGTATAGGATAGGATAGGCGAGTATGGTAGAGGATAGGATAAAATAGTATAGGATAGGGTAGGCGAGTATGGTAGAGGATAGGATAAAATAGTATAGGATAGGCTAGTATGGTAGAGGATAGGATAAAATGGTATAGGATAGGCGAGTATGGTAGAGTATAGGATAAAATGGTATAGGGTAGGATAGGATAGTATGGTAGAGGAGAGGATAAAATAATATAGGATAGGCGAGTATGGTAGAGGATAGGATAAAATGGTATAGGGTAGGATAGGCTAGTATGGTAGAGGATAGGATAAAATAATATAGGATAGGCGAGTATGGTAGAGCATAGGATAAAATAGTATAGGATAGGATAGGAGAGTATGGTAGAGGATAGGATAAAATAGTATAGGATAGGATAGGAGAGTATGGTAGAGGATAGGATAAAATAGTATAGGATAGGCTAGTATGGTAGAGGATAGGATAAAATGGTATAGGGTAGGATAGGAGAGTATGGTAGAGGATAGGATAAAATAATATAGGATAGGCGAGTATGGTAGAGGATAGGATAAAATGGTATAGGGTAGGATAGGATAGTATGGTAGAGGATAGGATAAAATAATATAGGATAGGCGAGTATGGTAGAGGATAGGATAAAATGGTATAGGGTAGGATAGGCTAGTATGGTAGAGGATAGGATAAAATAATATAGGATAGGCGAGTATGGTAGAGGATAGGATAAAATGGTATAGGGTAGGATAGGATAGTATGGTAGAGGATAGGATAAAATAATATAGGATAGGCGAGTATGGTAGAGGATAGGATAAAATGGTATAGGGTAGGATAGGATAGTATGGTAGAGGAGAGGATAAAATAATATAGGATAGGCGAGTATGGTAGAGGATAGGATAAAATGGTATAGGGTAGGATAGGCTAGTATGGTAGAGGATAGGATAAAATAATATAGGATAGGCGAGTATGGTAGAGCATAGGATAAAATAGTATAGGATAGGATAGGAGAGTATGGTAGAGGATAGGATAAAATAGTATAGGATAGGCTAGTATGGTAGAGGATAGGATAAAATAATATAGGATAGGCGAGTATGGTAGAGGATAGGATAAAATGGTATAGGGTAGGATAGGATAGTATGGTAGAGGATAGGATAAAATAATATAGGATAGGCGAGTATGGTAGAGGATAGGATAAAATGGTATAGGGTAGGATAGGATAGTATGGTAGAGGATAGGATAAAATAATATAGGATAGACGAGTATGGTAGAGGATAGGATAAAATGGTATAGGGTAGGATAGGCTAGTATGGTAGAGGATAGGATAAAATGGTATAGGGTAGGATAGGATAGTATGGTAGAGGAGAGGATAAAATAATATAGGATAGGCGAGTATGGTAGAGGATAGGATAAAATGGTATAGGGTAGGATAGTATAGTATGGTAGAGGATAGGATAAAATAGTATAGGGTAGGATAGGCTAGTATGGTAGAGGATAGGATAAAATAATATAGGATACGCGAGTATGGTAGAGGATAGGATAAAATGGTATAGGGTAGGATAGGATAGTATGGTAATGGATAGAATAAAATAATATAGGATAGGCGAGTATGGTAGAGGATAGGATAAAATGGTATAGGGTAGGATAGAATAGTATGGTAGAGGATAGGATAAAATAATATAGGATAGGCTAGTATGGTATAGGCTTAAATAGAATAGGATAGTACTGTACTGTATATTCTAAGATGATATATAATATTATGGGTTTGTATAGTATAGGATAGGATATTACTGTATAGTATATTATGGGATAGTTTAGGATAGGCTAGTATACGGTAGGATAGGACAGGATAGAATAGTATATGATAGTACAAAATTGTATAGTATAGGATAGGATACTGCTGTATAGTATAGAGTATTATAAGATAGTATAGGATAGGCTAGTGTAGGGTAGAAAAGGATATGACAGGGTAAAATAGTATAGAATAGTATAATATGGGATAGAATAGAATAGGGTAGTACAGGGATGTATAGGATAGGATAGTACTGTATAGTATATTATAAGCTAATAAAGTATAGGCTAGTTTAGGGTAGGATAGGACAGGATAGAATAGTATAATATACGATGGAATAGGATAGTACAGGATTGTATAGATTAGGATACGATAGCACAGAATTGTAACGTATAGAATAGGATAGTACTGTATAGTATAAGATAGTATAGTATAGGATAAGCTAGTTTAGGGTAGGATAAGATAGGACAAGATAGAATAGTAAACTTATTCCTATGCAAGTGAAAGGGATTAAACTGCAGTACCAGGCACAGCCACAACTACATATATGGCACTGTGTCTGAGCATACAATGAGGGAAATGTGCCGCCCTCCACGTAGATAATTTGCTGTGGTGCCAGGAGTCAGACTTGACACCAATCAGATGTTGACGGCCTACATTAAGGATAGGAAACCAATATTAAAGCTACGGGAAATTAATTTGAGTTTACAGGTTTTATATATATATATATATATATATATATATTTACATTTTAATTTTAACTTTTGTTTTCTAAAAATATTCTAAGAAATCAATGTATCTATATTCATACAGTAGGAGACAATAACATGTGCCTGTTGCTACTTACTCAAACATCTAAGAAACTAATTCCTGTTCCCATGGAGACCAGATTTCACACAACTACCTTGGTACAGACCTCCACATCCTGAGAAAGAGCATTATGGCGCCTCCGAGCCAACAAAGGAAGAAAATGTGTAAGTTCTTATTCGACACTAAATTACCACTTTGAGATGTGTCGAATAAAAGTCGCATCAATGGAGTTTACATAAAAACGTTGCACTTTTCCGCTTCAAAGTTTGTTTTTGTAAAATATCATTGGACATTATAGACTAAGAAGTTGGACGTGATGGCTGGAGACGTCTGCTCGAAGACTGAGAGCTGCGAGGATTTTATTAGAAAGCTTTATGACTCAAAAGATCATGGAGAAGAAGAAAGCCTTGGGATTTACAGTTATTCATTTCTAAATTGATGTGTTGCAAGATTTGAAAGCTGGTAAATATAAATAGGACATGTGTTAATGGTGCACTCCGCATTCTCATGTGTAAATTTACGTAATTATGTAGATGCACAATATAGCAAATCTTAAAAGCAGCATGAGAGAGAGAGAGAGGAGAGAGAGAAAGAGAGAGACAGAGAGAGAGAGAGAGAGAGAAGAGAGAGAGAAGAGAGAGAGAGAGAGGAGAGAGAGGAGAGAGAGAGAGGAGAGAGAGGAGAGAGAGAGAGAAGGAGGAGAGAGAGAGGAGAGAGGAGAGAGAGAGAGAGAGAGAGAGAGAAGGAGGAGAGAGAGAGAAGGAGGAGAGAGAGAGAGAGAGAGAGGAGAGAGAGAGAGGAGAGAGAGAGAGAGAAGGAGGAGAGAGAGAGAGAGAGAGGAGAGAGAGAGAGAGAGAGAGAAGCGCATATATATTAGAGGGATTTTAACATAACAAATGGGAATTTGCAAACTCTGACTAGGTTTCAAGTATTCACACAGCTATTCTGTATATATCAGGTTTTATAGGATCTTTACTAATTTTACAAGCCACTCAGATTGAACATAAAAAATCTTCAATGTGTCACCTCAATTCCTATATCTATAGAAATAAGTATTATAGTAGTTATATTCTTGTATATAGGAGCAGTATTATAGTAGTTATATTCTTGTATATAGGGGCAGTATTATAGTAGTTATATTCTTGTATATAGGGGCAGTATTATAGTAGTTATATTCTTGTATATAGGGGGGAGTATTATAGTAGTTATATTCTTGTATATAGGGGCAGTATTATAGTATTTATATTCTTGTATATAGGGGAGCAGTATTATAGTAGTTATATTCTTGTATATAGGAGCAGTATTATAGTAATTATATTCTTGTATATAGGGAGCAGTATTATAGTAGTTATATTCTTGTATATAGGAGCAGTATTATAGTAGTTATATTCTTGTATATAGGGGGCAATATTATAGTAGTTATATTCTTGTACATAGGGGGCAGTATTATAGTAGTTATATTCTTGAGCATAGGGGGCAGTATTATAGTAGTTATATTCTTGTATATAGGGGGCAGTATTATAGTAGTTATATTCTTGTACATAGGGGGCAGTATTATAGTAGTTATATTCTTGAACATAGGAACATAGGGGGCAGTATTATAGTAGGTATATTCTTCTATATAGGAGCAGTATTATAGTAGTTATATTCTTGTATATAAGGGCAGTATTATAGTATTTATATTCTTGTATATAGGAGCAGTATTATAGTAGCTATATTCTTGTATATAGGGGCAGTATTATAGTAGTTATATTCTTGTATATAGGGGCAGTAATATAGTAGTTATATTCTTGTATATAGGAGGCAGTATTATAGTAGTTATATTCTTGTATATAGGAGCAGTATTATAGTATTTATTTTCTTGTATATAGGAGCAGTATTATAGTAGCTATATTCTTGTATATAGGGGCAGTATTATAGTAGTTATATTCTTGTATATAGGGGCAGTAATATAGTAGTTATATTCATGTATATAGTGGCAGTGTTATAGTAGTTATATTCTTGTATATAGGAGCAGTATTATAGTAGTTATATTCTTGTATATAGAGGGCAGTATTATAGTAGTTATATTCTTGTATATAGGAGCAGTATAAGGGCATGCCCCCACGTGGCGGATTTCCTCCGCAACTGTCCGCATCAATGCCGCACAGAATCTGCGTTGCAGATTCTGCGGCGGATCTGCCCAAAATGTGCAGTAAATTGATGCGGACTAGCTGCTGCGGACTGCGGTAAAAGTGCTTCCCTTCTCTGTATCAGTGCAGGATAGAGAGAAGGGACAGCACTTTCCCTAGTGAAAGTAAACGAATTTCATACTTACCGGCCGTTGTCTTGGTGACACGTCCCTCTTTCGGCATCCAGCCCGACCTCCCTGGATGACGCGGCAGTCCATGTGACCGCTGCAGCCGTCACTTAGACTGAAACGTCATCCTGGGAAGCCGGACTGGAGACAGAAGCAGGGAGTTCTCGGTAAGTATGAACTTCTATTTTTTTTACAGGTTGCTGTATATTGGGATCGGTAGTCACTGTCCAGGGGGCAGAAACAGTTACTGCCGATCGCTTAACTCTTTCAGGACCCTGGACAGTGGCTATTTACTGACGTCTCCTAGCAACGCTCGCGTAATTACGGGAGCCCCATTGACTTCCTCAGTCTGGCTGTAGACCTAGAAATACATAGGTCCAGCCAGAATGAAGAAATGTCATGTCAAAAAAGCAAGACGTATCCGCAGCACATATAACATTTTCATGACAGCTGCGGACTTCATTGCGGAATTTAGAATCTCCATTGAAGTCAATGGAGAAATTCCGCCATGAGTCCGCAACCAGTCCGCCACAACTCCGCAAGAGCCCTAGCATGCTGCGGACACCAAATTCCGCTCCGCAGCCTTTGCTCCGCAGCAGAATTTTACGCATCGTCTAAACGAACACTGCTAGATAAAAGTGGAAGTCAATGGAGAAACGGCTCCGCTGCGGATTAACACTGCGGAGTGTCGGCTGCGGAATTCAAGAGGAATTCCGCCACGTGTGGCTTTGCCCTTATAGTAGTTATATTCTTGTATATAGGGGCAGTATTATAGTAGCGATATACTTGTATATAGGGGCAGTAATATAGTAGTTATATTCTTGTATATAGAGAGCAGTATTATAGTAGTTATATTCTTGTATATAGGAGCAGTATTATAGTAGTTATATTCTTGTATATAGGGGCAGTAATATAGTAGTTATATTCTTGTATATAGGGGGCAGTATTATAGTAGTTATATTCTTGTATATAGGGGCAGTATTATAGTAGTTATATTCTTGTATATAGGGTGCAGTATTATAGTAGTTATATTCTTGTATATAGGAGGCAGTATTACAGTAGTTATATTCTTGTATATAGGAGCAGTATTATAGTAGTTATATTCTTGTATATAGGAGCAGTATTATAGTAGTTATATTCTTCTATATAGGAGCAGTATTATAGTAGTTATATTCTTGTATATAGGGGGCAGTATTATAGTAGTTATATTCTTGTATATAGGGGCATTATTATAGTAGTTATATTCTTGTGTATATAGGGGGCAGTATTATTGTAGTTATATTCTTGTATATAGGGGCAGTATTATAGTAGTTATATACTTGTATATAGGTGCAGTATTATAGTGGTTATATTATTGTATATAGGGAGCAGTATTATAGTAGTTATATTCTTGTATATAAGGGCAGTATTATAGTAGTTATATTCTTGTATATAGGGAGCAGTATTATAGTAGTTATATTCTTGTATATAAGGGCAGTATTATAGTAGTTATATACTTGTATATAGGAGCAGTATTATAGTAGTTATATTCTTGTACATAGGGGGCAGTATTATACTAGTTATATACTTGTATATAAGGAGCAGTATTATAGTAGTTATATTCTTGTATATAGGGGGCAGTATTATATTAGTTATATACTCGTATATAAGGAGCAGTATTATAGTAGTTATATTCTTGTATATAGGGCAGTATTATAGTAGTTATATTCTTGTATATAGGGGGCAGTATTATAGTAGTTATATTCTTGTATATAGGGGGCAGTATTATAGTCGTTATATTCTTGTAAATAGGGGGTAGTATTATAGTAGTTATATTCTTGTATATAGGGGGCAGTATTATAGTAGTTATATTCTTGTATATAGGAGCAGTATTATAGTAGTTATATTCTTGTATATAGGGGCAGTATTATAGTAGTTATATTCTTGTATATAGGAGCAGTATTATAGTAGTTATATTCTTGTATATAGGGGGCACATCTTGCACATAGGAGAAATTTCCCCACACAAGAGAACTGAAGTTCAAGTAACCCAGCACATAGTAGAGCTAGAGGAGGAGTGGCCCGGCACATAGGAGAGCTGGAGGAAGAGTGGCCCGGCACGTAGGAGAGCTGGAGGAGGAGTGCCCTGGCATATAGGAGAGCCAGAGAAGAAGTGGGCTGGCACATAGGAGAGTTGGAAGATGAATGGCCTGGCACATAGGAGAGCTGGAGGAAGAGTTGCCTGGCACATACAATTAGGTCCAGAATTATTTGGACAGTGACACAATCTTCATGATTTGGGCTCTCATGCCACAATATTGGATTTGAAATGAAACTTCTGAGATGCAATTGAAGTTTAGACTTTCAGGTTTAATTTATGGGGTTAAACAAAAATATCCTGTGAAAAGTTTAGGAATTGCAACCATTTTTCTACGCAGCCGTCTCATTTCAGGGGCTCAAAAGTAATTGGATCATAATTGGTAATTGGATCATAAGCCGTTCCAAGCCTTCTCCAGGCTTTCTTCCTCCCATCATCTGGTCCAGGTTGATCTTAGTTTCATGCTGTTCCAGAACTGGGCGGCTTCTTTACATGTTGTTTGGCAAAGTCTAATCTGGCCTTTCTATTTTTGAGGCTGATTAATGGTTTGCACCTTGTGGTGAATCCTCTGATATGCTCTCATGAAGTCTTCCGTTTATGGTAGACTTAGATACTGATCCACCTACTTCCATAGAGTGTTCTTCACTTGGGTAGATGTTGTGAAGGGGTTTTTCTTCACCATGGAAAGGATTCTGCGATCATCCACCACTGATGTCTTCCGTGGACGTCCAGGCCTTTTGGAGTTCACGAGATCACCGGTGTGCTCTTTTTTTTCAAGAATGTAGCAAACTGTTGATTTGGTCGCTCCTGACATTTGTGCTATCTCTCTGATGGATTTCTTCATTTTTTTTCAGCCTAACGATGGTCGGTTTCACTTGCATTGAGAGCTCCTATGACCTCATGTTGTGGGTTCACAGCAACAGCTTCCAAATTCAAATGCTGCACCTGTAATCAACTCCAGACCTTTTATCTGCTTAATTGATGATGGATTAATGAGGGAATATTCCATGCAGCCCATTACATAGCTTTTGAGGTAATTGTCCAATTACCTTTGGTCCCTTGAAAAATCGGCAGCTACATATTAAAGAGCTGTAGTTCCTAAACCCTTCCTCAAATTAGGATGTGAATAACCACAAATTAAAGCTGGGAGTCTGCACTTTAAGCCCATATTGATTATATAACTGTATATTCAATATGTTTTTGGTAAACAGCTTAAATGCCAAAACTTGTATCACTGTCCGAATATTTCTGGACCTAACTGTAGGAGAGATGGAGGAGGAGTGGCCTGGCATATAGGAGTGCTAGAGGAGGAGTGGCCTGACACATAGGAGAGCTAAAGGAGGAGTGGCCTGGCACATAGAAGTGCTAGAGGAGGAGTGGCCTGGCACATAGGAGAGCTAGAGGAGGAGTGGCCTGGCACTTAGGAGAGCTAAAAGAGGAGTGGCATGGCACATAGAAGTGCTAGAGGAGGAGTGGCCTGGCACATAGGAGAGCTAGAGGAGGAGTGGCATGGCACGTAGGAGAGCTGGAGGAGAAATTGCAACACACATAAGAGAGCTGAAGGCAAAGTTACCTGGCAAAAAGGAGAGCTAGAGGAGTGATCTGGCACATAGGAGAGCTGGAGGAGGAGTGGCTTGGCACCTAGGACAGCTCAAGTAGAAATCGCCCCGGACATGGAAGAGCTAAAGTAGGAGTGGCCAGGCACACAACCAATAGTTACTGGTGTAACAAAAGAGTGAAATTAATTCTGTAGGAAATGGACTTGCTACAATGTGAACAAAAGATTTGAGGAAACTCTCTTTATACACCTCTTGACGATGTTAGTTGGAAAAATACAATTATAAAAGACTTTAAGATTTTGTATAGCCAGATTCTTTTACATAATCTCCCTTCATTGGGAGGTCTAAAGCAAAAGATTCCTTTAATCTTTTTGAGAATTTAAATTTTCAATTTGTTGATAAATAATGATGACCGTAATTGGCTGAGAGATCAACATGAAAGTGGTGCAACCAGTGAAAGGCAATGTACAGTCAAGAGTCTTCTACCTTTAATTTGACAGATAAGTAGGAAAAAGTTGCAACAAGAGCAAAAACATCAAACAAGACAGTGAAATATTCCTTTTCATGCATAGGGGAAATCATCGCAGTTTAAAAATCAATAGACTGCAAAACATTGCTTCTCCTCCATATAAAACCTCATTGCCGTGTTTCCTTCAGTGCACACACTTATGTGAACCGATCAAAGCGGATGCTAAAAAACAGTCAGACCAATAATCTCAAACAACTTGCATTAAAGTGTGACCAATATACTTACAGCTGGTACTAAGGCAAGGACAGCAGCATTCATCTCACTTACCTTGGACTTCTCCGATCGGTAGAACAAAAAATGACGATGAATTTCCGTGCTTCTTCAGTATTTCACTTGCAGGTTTCCAAGTTGAATGTTGACAGTGCTCCCCTAGACTAGATCCCTAAACTTTGTACAGGCAATCGGTGGAAGTCTCATCTCACCGGTGGAAAACTTGGTATAAATCTGGAAATCTACTTCAATATGAGTGCAATACTCCCAAGACATCCGATGTTCTTAAAGCATATCTTGCTTGAGCGTATGCTGCTTTCTATAAAGGCAGCATAGTATGGAGGCAGGTCTGCTAAATATTATTGTGCCATTTGGCAAATATGAGCGATCAGAGAATACACCGGACCCATGAAGAGTGCGTTTTCCCGCCCCACCCCTCCGATGGCTCTCCCTGCCGCCTCCATCTTTTCCACCCCCTTTTCCCACTGATGAATGGACTGCTGTGTATGCCTATATATACAGTATATATACAGCACTCAGCTGTAAATTACCACCAAGTAGGGTGGGAAGGTGGAGCAGCGCTCTCCTAAAGTATACACCAAACTCGTAATTCTGAGTCTTGTGTTTTCTTTGATCGATTCTATTATCCAAATGGCACAATAGTTTTTTGTGCCGTTTTGGCTAATAGGAGAGCTGACCTGTCCCCATGATATGAAGACATTACACAGGGCATCATAGCCTGAGGACATATCTGATTTAAATATATTTAGATTGAAGATGACCCTGCAATCAGCTGATCTCTGTGGGTCTGGTTTCAGAAACCCTCTGCTTCCAGCTAACGTTCCTGGAGGGAGTTGAGACCATCCATATGTTTCCCAAGGCGGCTGCAGGGAAAATGTTGTATTGAATGGCCGACCAAATATTTCATGGACGGGCCGGGTCAGCGACTCTTCGCTCTGGCTTATAGAGGAGGTCCAAAACAGCCCCCCCCCCTTTTATGAACTAATAGGGAAAATGGAAAGGGGTTTTCTTTATGAGATATCCCCCATAACTTAAAATCTTCAATATAGATTCTATTAGGCTCTGTTCACAACACACTATGGATATATGTCAGAGGTATATGTTCGTAGTATTCCCTGACGTATACCCCTGACGTTTGCCACTCTATAGCCACACAGTGACATACGTTGGCCATTGGCCACAATGTTAAAAGGAATGTATACCGCACAGTTTTCTATATCATTATGTGTGAGTAGAATTCTCCTTCAAAGTCTGCCAGGCTTAAAGTGAAATTTCACTTTTTAACATTGTGTCGTTTTTAGGTCCGATAATCTGTGCTGAATGATTTCTTAATATATCTTTATAAGGGTTGGAGCTAAATTTTTTCTGACACAGAGCTCCAAATCCCCTGCACAGTCATAGAATTCAATGATAAAATTGTGCCACCACTAGAGGGAGCTGAGGAGCTTACTGCATATTAAGTTTAATGTATAAACAGTATGCAGTAAGCTCATAAGCTCCCCCTAGTGGAGGCAGAATTGTATTATTTTACTTTTTAGTGAAGCAGAAGATTTGGAACTCTGTATCAGAAATACAGAGCTCTGACCGCTATAAAGTTATATGAAATGAATCAGGACAAAATTTTAGATCTATTAAAATCAAAAAATAATGGTGTTTAATATAGACATTCACTTTAAGGCAACAAAGAGGCCCTGGTCAGGGATCTCTGTAACTCAGAAGAAGTTTTGATTTTGATGAGATACAGTCAAGGACATTGCAATCGATGGTGCTTCTGAAGACATGCTGTGATGGAGATTTCAAGTTATGGACCACATCAATGATATCTTCTGACAGTCTCTATGACACATGTGAAGATGTAGCTAAATGGTTTCCATTTCAATAACTTCTTTAATTCTGTTGTTTATGTTACTTTTATGTGGTTTTTTTTAGTAGGCCAAAAAATAAAAAATATCAAATCTGATTATGTGGATTCTGTGAATCAGCGTTTAGCTGAGCATTTTAATGGATACTTAATCTGACTCCGGGGTTAAAATAAACAAGCAGGTCTTGTGTCATGTGCACTAATTGGTTCCATCAACAACAAATTCCATCTGCCGAGCCGGGTGACACGGTGACAAAGGTGAAAGACACAAGAGCAGAAGTGAAGTAAAATGGTTTTATTTTAACAAACGTAGTTCAATAAAGTGACAAGCAAGAAAATCAGGCCACTTACTAAAAATTGTGGATTGACGAAAAAGGTCGATTTAGACCATTTTCTGCCGTCTGTGGGCACCTATTTTTCTTAGAGGCCGACCAAAGACAGATAACTGTGGAAAGGTACTTATCCTGTACTGATCCTGAGTTACATCCTGTATTATACTCCAGAGCTGCGCTCACTATTCTGCTGGTGGAGTCACTGTGTACATACATTACATTACTTATCCTGTACTGATCCTGAGTTACATCCTGTATTATACTCCAGAGCTGCACTCACTATTCTGCTGGTGTAGTCACTGTGTACATACATTACATTACTTATCCTGTACTGATCCTGAGTTACATCCTGTATTATACTCCAGAGCTGCACTCACTATTCTGCTGGTGGAGTCACTGTGTACATACATTACATTACTTATCCTGTACTGATCTTGAGTTACATCCTGTATTATACTCCAGAGCTGCACTCACTATTCTGCTGGTGGAGTCACTGTGTACATACATTACATTACATATCCTGTACTGATCCTGAGTTACATCCTGTATTATACTCCAGAGCTGCACTCACTATTCTGCTGGTGGAGTCACTGTGTACATACATTACATTACTTATCCTGTACTGATCCTGAGTTATATCCTGTATTATACTCCAGAGCTGCACTCACTAATCTGCTGGTGGAGTCACTGTACATACATTACATTACTTATCCTGTACTGATCCTGAGTTACATCCTGTATTATACTCCAGAGCTGAACTCACTATTCTGCTGGTGGAATCACTGTATACATATATTACATTACTTATCCTGTACTGATCCTGAGTTATATCCTGTATTATACTCCAGAGCTGCACTCACTATTCTGCTGGTGGAGTCACTGTGTACATACATTACTTATCCTGTACTGATCCTGAGTTATATCCAGTATTATTCTCCAGAGCTGTACTCAGTTAGCATGTTTGTTGTCAGACATACCTTTATTAGCTTAGCTTAGATCCTATAATACAGTGCATAGTTATTATTTAGGGTGACTGACTGTACAATGCTGGTGTAAAGACAACACCTCCCAGTATCCAAATTACCAGAGCCAACTATGAGCAGACACTGAACAAGCAGGAGATTTCAGCTCTGATTAGTACACAGTTGTGAATGCAGCACTGGAACATAGCACAGCTTTGTTTAGTACAATGCTGAGAAGTGAAGCTACATATTGAGTGAGCGCCTATTGTCTTGAAGAAAAAGGGTCTAGATGCCCCTTCCCCAGAATAGTTGAGGTGATTGCTTTGTCACAATGTAGCATATTGTCAGGGTCTTCACAGGTGGTCTCGTCTATTTTCGGTTCTCAGGAATTCTGTGTTCCAAAAAACTTTTTCAAGGATGCAATGGGCAGACAGTCGCTGCTTGTACTATGGAATATGCTGATCCATTTGACTTTATCATACATTATAAATCAGTAATGAAGCCATGGGTGACGCCTGGTGGCGGAATCTCTCTTGCTGTGCACTGTTCCATACACACGCTTCTTATTCAAATTACAGGTATTATCTTATACATGACTTTCCTGCAAAGTACCGAAATAAAATGAACAATTTCAGACAACATCAAAGCGATATAGACTATGCCTGTAGGATTAAGGGTAGAGCTGTATACCGGGGATCTATAATCTGTCTGCCTATCTCATATCTATCTATCTATCTATCTATCTATCTATCTATCTATCTATCTATCTATCTATCTATCTATCTATCTATCTATCTATCTATCTATCTATCTATCTATCTATCTATCTATCTATCTATCTATCTATCTATGTGCAGTGTAGGTTCCCACCTCATAGAGGTCGCCTTGTCGTGGCAGGTGGGCTCACACAATTTGATCAAAATCTATCTATCTATCTATCTATCTATCTATCTATCTATCTATCTATCTATCTATCTATCTATCTATCTATCTATCTATCTATCTATCTATCTATCTATCTATCTATCTATCTATCTATCTATCTATCTACCTATCATCTATCTATCCATAGGACACAATACTTCTAATCCTCCCGTCAGTAGGGTCAGCATACTGCATTTCTCACTGTTATTAATCCCCAATGTACAATTTGTGTTACACTATACAGGCCTGAAGGCAATGCTAAGCTTGGCCAATGAGACAGCCAAAACCAAAGGTTAGGGTTGGCGAGGGTTGCCAGGATGCATGGTGATGGTGGTAGGGGGCCTTGCAAGTAATGGAATGAACCAGGACAAGGGATTATCCCACCATAGTGGAAGCAGGAAGATTCTCGGATATGCCACATATATACTTTATGACATATTATTTTTTGATTATTTTTTTTTATAGCTGTGATAGTGTACAGAATCCGGCTGCCAGTAGCATTTGACAAACTGCCAGGATATCTGAGTAATCCATCCTCGCCTCTACAGGACCCTGTTTTATGATTAGGCATGGTCTTTATAACAATGGCATTTGTTGTGGCACACCCATTAATTCTGATGAGATATGCGCCCCTGCATAAAAGACATCAGACAAATTAAATCAAGTAGTCATCGCACTTAATGCCAAGGCCAGATATAAAATGTATGAAAGTTTACCAGTTACCGTGGCATCTAATCCCCTTACTTACTATTTCGGCTGTTACATGCCTTGTAGACCACACTTCACTCTTATGGATCTAGACAACAGTTTTCAACTTTAAATAGTACGTATTCTTTGCTACCAATTTCCTTGTTTTTTTGGGGGGTTTTTTGCACCGACGTATCTAAAAAAAGACAAAATGATGCAACGTTGCATAAGCCTGCTATTGTTCTGTGTATATAGTTTTAATGGAAACCTATATGTTTCCATGGTTACAGACTACAAACAAGTCCTGTGTGTAGTCTGATACTGCAGTCATGTTTTACCGCGCTTCCTTTACATTCTCTTCTTACTAAAATACATACAGTAGAAAAGAAAATCTTACCAGTGGCTCTTCAAATGTTGTGAAACTACAACTCCCAGCATGTCCTGGCTGTCTGTGTTAAAGCCTATGTCTGGTTTGGTTCAGTTCTTCGTACTGTGAACAAAGTAAAAAGTGATCATATCCGGTCAGTAAATGGCAATTCTTATGGCCTAGTCATGTGATCCCCTATCACCCACATACTCATGTACAGCGCTAAAGCTATTGGGTGAGACCATGAACGAGGCCGGCCTTTTGTTGGATGGTAGCGAGTGTAGTACCTTGGGTCCGTGGTGTACTGTCGTATACCATACAGTATCTAATTTTTATCTCCCTACAGTATGGTGCCTTGGTAGCCCGATGCAGGTAGTGCGATGATTTCACGACATTGCACCACCGGCTTCGGGGTGCTGACAGTACTGTCTGAAAGAGACCCCAGACACTCTGTTCCTTGTGGGAACAGGGTTAGGTGAGGGTTATTATTTTATTTTCATGACTAATATTACTGTGAGGGAAGAAAAAGAGGGCATTCATTCTGTGTGGAGCACAAATATGGAACAGCGTTTCTGTGTGGGGCACAGAGGAGGCACTAATACTGTGTGGGGCACTTAGAGGAGCAATATTACATTTTGGAGCCCAAGAGGCGGCCCTCTTATTGTGTGGGGCCTAAAGGAAACACTCTTGCTGTGGGGAGCGCAAATGGGAGTATTTTACTGTGTGGGTCACTGTTACCATCTGATAGTTTTTGGGAAATTATCTAGCACTATTGTTTTAAGGGGTACTATCGAGTCGTGGCTGTAAGAAGTCAATATGGCGGTTTGGGCTATATAGAGAAGAAAAGGGAGAGTTAACAACTCCAATCAATGAAGACGTCACCTGTGAGTCAAAACCTTTCCCATTAATGTGTCTAAAAAACGGCTAAATAGATATAATTGTTTTTTTTTTATGTTAGACTGAATTTGTAGACATCATAAGAAAATGAACATTGTTCAGGACGGGCTCACTCATGAAACCTTTACACTGGGTACCTTAGTATGTTAAAACGGCCCTGGGCAAAACAGCCCGCATGAGACAAAAGTTGATTGTCCTATTCTCAAAAATATTTGACTAGAGAACATTTTTCAAAAATGTACAGTATATTATGTGCTGTCTTTTCTTCTGAACATTATAGCAACATTTCAGATATGAAAGTTTTGTTTTAGTTCATACCAAACCCTAAAACAGAATGCATGCTTTCTGGATAATTGGGGTTGGGAAATACTAAAACCTGAAGTCCTGAAATATGTCTCCGAACAGTCGGCTGAATGTAGACTTCAAGCTGTTATAGCAAGTGGTTCGTATCCAGTGAGACTGGTAACCAGCTGTGTACTGTGACGGGATTGATAGACAATAGATACCTTTTTGATAACAACAATAAGATTTGTAATTTGACATTCCGAATGGGTAAATAAAATATTTAGTGTTTTTTGTATCTGAGGAATATGCCAAAAATAGAAGTTGTGAATGGAAAATAACAAATCTAAAAAGACGGGAAAAACTGTGTGTTGTATGGGTTTAGGTTTTTACTGTCAAAGAGAAAGTTTATTTCACAACTTCATACTATAAGTTACTTATGAACCCAAATATTCCAAAAAATCTTGTCCGTAAAGGGACAGGTTCCATAGAAGTGGCTATTGGGGCTACTAGGGGGCCCATGGAAAGTTGGGGGCTTAAGCTCATTTTTATTTCACCCCCTTCCTAATGGGTGGCTCAATAGTAAAAAAAAAATGTATTATGTAAAATGGGACCCACCAAAGGTCATATTATTTGTCTCTTACAAAGGATGGAAAAAAGGCCGGCACAAGGAGAAAGGGGGACCCTTGACCATTGCTATGGAACCCGAGTCTTCTTTGTACTATACTCCCCTAATCGAAGGAAGATAAAAATATAAATTAGGACTCAATTAGGTAATATTTCAAAAGTTTTATTTTAAAATTTAGAACAAAAATCTAGATGAAGAATTAGGGTATGTTCACACGAGGTCATTACGTCCGTAATTGACGGACGTATTTCGGCCGCAAGTACCGGACCGAACACAGTGCAGGAAGCCGGGCTCCTAGCATCATACTTATGTACGACGCTAGGAGTCCCTGCCTCGCTGCCAGACAACTGTCTCGTACTGAAAACATGATTACAGTACGGGACAGTTGTCTGGCAGCGAGGCAGGGACTCCTAGCGTCACACATAACTATGATGCTAGGAGCCCGGCTCCCTGCACTGTGTTCAGTCCGGTACTTGCGGCCGAAATACGTCCGTCAATTACAGACGTAATGACCTCGTGTGAACATACCCTCACAGTAAAACACACTGTGTGGCATTCAAGGAAAAGGCCAATTTCAGCCACACTTTAGGGTTTGTATTACAACCACCATGACTGGATCCCTCATAGATCTATTGAACCGAGCTTAGATTTGGGTTCTATGAGGATCTATAACTCAACAGAACCACAAGGGGTCCAAGAGTTGTGCCATGGTATGGACCCTAAAAGAGTCACAATGATCAGTCTAACCTGGAATCACTTGATGCTCTATAAGCTTTAGCGTACAGTTAGAATAGTAAAAAAGTTGGGGCAAAAAGTTCCTAGGGTGCTTCATCAGGTGGACGGACATAGCTACTATCTTGTGGATGTGCCATTGGCTGAGATGAGAATACCCCGTTAAAGCTACAATACAGATTTCTAAGCGTAAACACAGGCCCGGGGACGGGGATAGTTGTAGAAGGGAATGTTTCATTGTTTAAAGGACAATTTCAGCACAAAAACAGCAAGTAATCAAGGTATCAATGATTATCTTTCTACGGTTCCATACATGTTAGATAATTAAAGTTAACGGCCAATTACTTGAAATGACTTCCGTGAAGGTTCGTTCGTTTGAGTAATGTTAGGAAATGTTATTTTAATGATCTGCTAAATCTCCTATTTTAAAGATTTATTGGATGTAGGAAAAATATTCAAAAACATCTTGTTTCTCACTCTTATTGTTATCGTTTCTCCACTAGTTTAATGGTGTTTTGTTTTAGTTTTTTTTGCTTTTAGAAAAATACATTTGGTTCTTCACATTATATGAAAAAAAATAAAAAATAATTGCAGCAGGAATGGAGTTACAAGAGGCTTCTGACCTTGGTAGGAAACCTTTACTATTCAGGGTCAACCTCTTTACAGTAATTATTACTTATGGTTGGCCTTTTTGTTTTTCTTGCCAACATCCTCAATTAATGATCTATTCCAGGAGCCCCATAGATTGTAGTTACAGATGAGATAATAGTCAAAAAACTTTTATAGCTTTGCTCATCATGTGCTTCCTGGTTCATGAACAGAATGTGAGAGAGCAGTAAGATTTCCAAAGGGAAGGGAAAAAGTGGGGGTCTGTCCCCAGGAGATTATAGGAATAGGAGGAGTAGAGTGTTTCATTGTGGGGCTTATCACTTATTTGGGACTGTACTGGTTTCTTCTTCAGGTATCACACAGTAAAAGAGCGGAGGTTTTGGGGAGATGGACCTCTTCCCTGTCTAATTTTAAAAAAAATCAAGATTTTAGGAAAGTTGGGCAACACATCCCCAAATTCACTTTAAATTTGCCAATATTTGTTGCCAGCTGTGACCCATGATACCTCAAAAATGGCAGATTAGCATACCTCCCAAATGGTCTTTTATGCAAATATACCCCAAAGTGGGCATTTCTGAAAGGGTTTGTTAGATCCTGGGCAGATCGAGGGAGGGCCTACAAATGTCCTGCAAATGGGGGTTCAAAGGGGATGTGTCACAGCCGTGGTCACAGACCGCCGCCATTCCTTACCTGGCGACGCCCGCGACCACAGTCCGGCGTCTCCCTCCTAGGAGACGTTAAGCACTCACGGCCGGCTGGTCCTGCTCTCACTGGTATGGTGCGCGCGTGTGGTCCCGGTATTAAAAGGCCAGTGCACGCACATGTTTAAAGTTCCCTAATCAACCCCTGCCCATCCTGGACTATAAGAAGGGCTCCGCCCTTCCATTCCCTGCCTGAACGTAGTTGTAGTTTTACCATGTCTGTATTGCAAACGGTCCCTTAGTGTTTTCCTGCTCCAAGTGTTCCCTTGTCCTGCCTCCTATATCCTATATCCCGTGCTGTGCCTTGTTTTGAGCCTGTGTAGTACCTGAGCCGCACCTTGCCTTGCATGCTGGAATTCTCCATGTCGGCTGCCGCCTGTCCTTCTGGATATCATCTGCCACGTCTGGCGCAGCCCACCACCTCCAGCCCCATCTGTGCCAGAGCCCTTGCTGCCATCCGGACTATCCCAGGTACCCGTGTGCTATACTCCTACCATAGACTTTGTGTGTAAACTGTGAGTTGGTCAGCTGCCTCTCCGCTATGGCAAAGCGGCCTAGTGGGTCCACATACCCCTGGATCGTGACAGGTTGTATGGATTAGTTAGTATTTTGAGAACATTTATACAACTCAAAGTTGCTTATGTTATGTTGTTTATGTGAATATTTTTAAAGGGCACATCCAAACAAAAACGTACAATTTACTGTGTTCCTGAATTCCTAGGTAAGTGTCACCAGAAGCTTTTTGGCATCAGTCTCCCCGCGGCTCTTTGCTCTGGCTAATAGAGGGGGTCCCAAAGGGGCAATGACATTCAATGCTCTATGGACAGGACAAGCCAAATGGACAATCCTTCTACTGAACACTAAAACATTGACTATCACATGGAGCCTTATAACAGAGCTTGAAAGTTATACAATGGAAATGTGGAAAATCATGACATATTGTCCCATCTCACATCATTTCCTATGGGTAACGTATTAATCTCCCCTACTTTGGGTGTAACTTAGATGTTGTTGTGTCCGCGGTTGCTGACTGCCGGCACACTGTACTTACCGGCAGCCGCGACCGCGGGACACTGAGGGCTTGTTGGCATCTCCCACCCAGGAGAAGCCAAAACACGCGGCTGCACTCTAGGGCGCGCTTGTCCCTGGCCTTAAAGTGCCAGTGCGCGCACCAAGGGTTCCCTAACCTATCCCCTTACATCCTAGACTATATTAAGAGCAGAAAAGAAAGAAATGATCCAGCGCTGAGTCGTGCTTCAAGTTAAAAAGGAAACGATATTCCCACCTTTATTCGAGTATAGAGGTTAAAAATTTGTGGGGAAACGCCGTCCCAGAACGAGTGTGAGTAGTAGGTAGTTGTGCCTTGGCCTACGCGTTTCGAGCACCTCCTGTGCTCTTACTCATGGCAAAAGAATGTGACATTCTGGGACGGCGTTTCCCCACAAATTTTTAACCTCTATACTCGAATAAAGGTGGGAATATCGTTTCCTTTTTAACTTGAAGCACGACTCAGCGCTGGATCATTTCTTTCTTTTCTTCCATTACACACCGCCAGCTGTAGCGGGGATCCGAGCAGCGAGTCTGGGGACGCATCATACTGGTGAGCTGGAGGTTTCCTCCCTTCTTTACTATATTAAGAGCACTACCCTTCCACTCCATGCCTGAGCATTGTTGTTGTATTCCCATGTTAGTCTTGCAAATGGTCCCTTAGTTGTTACTCTGCTCCCAGTGTTCCCGTATCCTACTTCCTACTTCCTGTATCTCGTAACTGTGCTTGTTCCTGAGTTGTAACTAGTGTTGGATTTGTGTTGTCATCATCCAGGTTTCGTGTCATCTGCCACTTTTATCGTGTCATCTGCCACGTCCAGTGTAGTGTGCCACGTCCAGTGTCGCCTACCATGCCATGCATGACCTGTGCCAAGTGTCTACTACACCACGATCCTTCTTCTCTGAGTATCTGCCAGATCATCTTCCCAGGCACTCTTACCCCAGAGACCGTTACTGCCTGTTGTTTGGCCTGCTGCTACTCCGCTACGGCGGAGCGACCTAGTATGTCCACATATCCCACAGGCGTGACAGATGTCCTGTGACTGTGCACACCTGCCAAATGATGTCAGTGAAGGTAAAATGCATAAGAGGGCGGAGTCTGACTCATACTCTCCTATATGGGAGAATTTGCATAAAGGATATAATAGCCACAAGTAGCTACAATGTACAAACAATACTGTCACAGTGACTACAGGTAACACAAAGTCATGTTTTCCTTATCCCGTTTTTATAATTATCTGTTACTGAGAAGATCTGCACTGTCCTGTTTTTCACATTGTATATTTTTATTTTTTTTATGTGTTAAAACCATTACCCATCAGGAGAGATAGAGAAAAAAAGTTCATGGAAAAAAATGCTTAACTGTTTCAGGGCCGCTAAAAAAAACTGTTTCAGGGATAAATGCTGTCCCTTTTTTGGGGACTAATGATGTCATTTTGCGGTGTTTTTTCGGTGACTAATGTGACTTTCTTTCTTAATCTCTTTTACGCTTATGTTTGTTTTATTTCTAGGTTTGCAAAATATATTCTTTTAAATTTTAGCTTTTTTAACTTCTTTCTAGTAATTATATAGCGTTCCCCTATCACATATTTTATATTTTTATTTGCCATAATTTAATGTTTATTTTGATATATTACAATTTAGGGTAATTTAATAGGTGCTAGTGCTACGAAACGACTGATGGAGACGGTGTATTTTAGGAAGGGTGTAGCTTATTTTAATTGTGAATTTTATTTTATTTTTTTACTTCGTAAGAAAAAAATAAAATAAAATAAAAAATAAAAAAAATATATATATATTTTTTTCTGCACTCTGATTTCCCTTTTGTAACTGAACCCCAGTTCCCGCACAGCAGGAAATTCAGTCCTGTTAAGTTCAATTGACATTTTGCAGGACTGTTGATTGTATGCGCTTGGAAATGCCAGACGTATCCATATGGCCCCGTTCACCCTATGGATGCCAAAAAAGGATCCTTTTGGCATACGCCCGGCCGGTATGTGTCTGTACACTTTTTTTTCCCATCTGTACAGAGTGTTATTATCGACCACGCTATTCCATATTCCATACAGAGAAATTATTTTGGCGTATAGCTTCAACGTATGCTGAATGCAGTGTGAATAGAGCCATAGTGCAGTTGCACATGACAGGACGTTTTTCACGACATCCGAGTGGCACCTGATAATTGTCGCGGACCCATT